>NC_034594.1:27203731-27225751 GCF_900095145.1 Mus pahari | reverse complement strand
AGGAAGGAAGGAAGGAAGGAAGGAAGGAAGGAAGGAAGGAAGGAAGGAAGGAAGGAGGAAGGAAGGAAGGAAGGAAAGAAAGAAAGAAAGAAAGAAAGAAAGAAAGAAAGAAAGAAAGAAAGAAAGAAAGAAAGAGAAAGTCAATTTCTATATTTGAGTGCTGAATACCATTAAGCAGACTGTTTATGGTTCTGGGAAGAAAATTTCTGGAACATGGGGCTTACAAGGAGAACTGTAGCACTGTCTAAACAGTCTCCTATCCCCTAAGGAAACAGAACAAATCATTTAAAAACTTCCAAACAAAAACATACAAACAAACAAAAAAAAAAAAAAAAAAAAACCCAGGGCCAAATGATTTTAGTGCAGAATTCTACCAGATCTTCAAAGAAGACCTAATTCCAACACCCCTCAAAATATTCCATATAATAGAATATAAAGAGCACTTCATAATCCGTTCCATGAAGCCACGGTTACTCTGATAACTAAACCACACAGAGACACAACAACAAAAAAAGAGGACTTCAGACCAATTTTGGTAATGAATATCAATGCAAAAATACTCAAAAAAAATTCTGGCAATGTGAATCCAAGAACACAGCAAAGCCATCATTCACAATGATCAAACAGGCATCATTCCAAAGATGCAGGGAACTCTATCAACGTAATACACTATATAAACAAACTCAAAGCAAATAATCACATGATCTCATTAGATGCTGAAAGAACATTTGACAGAATACAACACCCCTTTTGTTTAAAATATTGAAGAGATCAGGAATTCAAAGCCAATACCTAAAAATAATAAAGTATACACCAAACCATCAGTCAATATCAAATTAAAGGGACAATTACTTGAAGTAATCTCACTAAAATCAGGGACAAGACAAGGCTGCTCACTCTCTTCCTATCTATTCAATATAATTCTCACAATTCTAGCTATAGCAGTAAGACAACAAAGGAGATCAAGGGGATACAAATTGGGAAGGAAGAAGTCAAGGTATCACTATTTGCAAATGATATGATAGCATACATAAGAGATGCCCAAAAAATCTACCAGAGAACTTCTAGCGCTGATAAACAAATTCAGCAAAGTGGTTGGATATAAAATTAGCTCAAACAAATCAGTAGCCTTCCTTTATACAAATGATGAAAAAAAAAACTGAGAAAGAAATTAGGGAAACAACACCCTTTACAATAGCCACAAATATAAAATATCTTGGGTGTGGCTCTTATCAAGCAAGTGAAAGATCTGTACATCAAGAACTTCAAATACCTGAAAAAAGAAATCAAATAAGGCCCCAGAAGATGGAAAGATCTCCTATGCTCATGAACTGGTAGATTCCAACACAGTTCTTCACAGACAAGGAAAGAGAAATTCTCAATTTCATATGGAAAAACAAAAAACCCAGAATAGCAAAAACAATTCTTAACAATAAAAAAACTTCTGAGGCAATCAACACCCCTAACCTCAAACTCTACTACAGAGCAATAGTGATTAAAAACTACAAATTATTGGTACAGAGACAGACAGGTTGATCAATGGAATAGAATTGAATGGAATAGAAATAAACTCACACACCTATAGTCACTTGGTCTTTGACAATGAAGCCAAAAACATTGAATGGAAAAATAAAACATCTTCAATAAATGGTGCTGGTCTAACTGAAAGTCTGAATGTAGAAAAACGAAATAGATCCATATTTGTCACTTTGCACAAGGCTTAAGTCGAAGTAGATCAAGGATCTCAACATAAAGCCAGATGTCCTGAATTGAATAGAAAAGAAAGTGGCACAGGAAGAAATTCCCTAAACAGAACTTCAGTGGCTCAGGCTCTAAGATTAACAATTAATGAATGAGACTTTGTGAAACTGAAAAGCTTCTATAAGGCAAAAGACACAGTCAATAGGACAAATCGGCAATCTATAGATTGGGGAAAAAATCTCTACCAACCCCACATCTGACAGACATGGCCACCAGTTGAGGGAAAGGGCCAATCACCCATCTCAGTATTTTAACCCAGAATTGTTCCTGTCTACAGGAAATGCAGGGTCAAAAAAATGGAGCAGAGACTGAAGGAAAAGCCATTCAGAGACTGCCCCACCTAGGGATCCATCCCATATACAGTCACCAACCCAGATGTTTTTGCTAATGACAGGAGCCCAGAAGGGATGTTCTCTGAGAGGCTCTGCCAGCACCTGACTAAGACACTCACAGCCAACCATTGGACTGAGCCCAGGGACCCTAATGGAAGAGATAGGGATGGACTGAAGGAGCTGAAGGGGACTGTAACCCTGTAGGAAGAACAACAATAACTGGTCTCCCTTAGAGCTTCCAGAAACTATACCACCAACCAAAGAGTATACATGGGTGAGTCCATGGCTCCTACTATATATACCAGAGGATTGCCTTATCTCGCATCAATGGGAAGAGAAGCACTTGTTTCTGTGGAAGCTTGTTGCCTCCATGAATGGGGGTTCTGGAGAGGTGGGGCTGGAGTGGGAGGGTAGGTGGGGGAGCACCCTCTTAGAGGCAAAGGAGAGGGTAGACCAGGAAGGGGAACTATATTTGAAATGTAAATAAATAAAATAATCAATTAAAAAAAAAAAAAAAGAAGAGAATACCCCAGATTTAACTTCTCATGATCACATGACGTTGACTGACAAAGCATACTCACCAACCCCTAGAAGGAAGGTATTCTTCCACCTCTCAGAAAGATTCACCGTGAAAGAGTTCACGACCTATTCCCCGACATGTTCATGGCCCTGCAAGCTGTCAGATGCTGGACATTAGCGGATGTCAGTTCTCCCTCATGCTCTGTTTTGTTTTGTTTTGCTTTGCTTCTTCTCATCATATGTCACTATACATCCCTGGCTGACCTGGAACTTGCTGTGTAGATGGGACTGACCTCCAGCATTCAGAGCTCTATCCCCCTACCTCTGCCTCCTGAGGGACATTGTGTTGTTTCAGCTTTTATTACCCTTGCTTCTAAGAGTCTTTCTTCTTACCTTGAAAATTAGTTGGTAAAATTAGCTAGAGAGTGCCAGAAGAAGGGAGTATGGGAAGGGGGAAAAGAGATAAACCTCATAAAAGACCATATACACAAAGCTAAAATTGACCTATACAGTGTGATAGTCATTCTCCTTCCAAGTATAGTCTCTAAAGAAACCTTGCTCAAATGTACAAAGAGATAGGAAGATATTTAAGGAATAGTTTTCCGTGTTAAAAAAAAAATGCAAAAGAATACCAAAATCTGTCATTAAAACATAGATAAACAGAAATGTAGGAGAATGAAACAAATCTATTTAGAGTTAAGAGTTTTGTATTTCACCACAGAAAGTTGAGGAAAAATAAAAATAAAAGTTACAGAATGACAGCTACTCCATAATGACACTTCTGAACAGTTAGGAAATAGTGTTAGTGTGTGTGCATATGTGCATGTGAGAGTATGCCTTTGTGCTCCTTCTTTGAGAATCTTGCCCTTTTTTGTCATTTCACTGTCTTCTTTGTTAAGATGTACATATTTTTCTCTAGTCTGGAATGTAGTGAAATTCTTCTGAAAGATGAATTCTTCCCTTGGAGAAATAAATAGGAAGACCCACCTGACAGATCGTTGAACTTGACCTTCAGCTCTTTTCTTTCTTGTGCATCTCAACCTTTATACCCTTGCTCAAAACACCCATGCTGTGGCTTGATACAAGAGCTTCATTTCTCTTTCATGATCAAATTTAAACTAGTGTTATAAAACATTTTCTTAACTACTCCTAATTTGAATTAAATTCTACTCCTCTTATTTATTTATTTATTTATTTATTTATTTATTTATTTGAGCCACTCACAATCAAAATGGCTTATGTCTTTTTATGTGGTTTTATATGCCTGTCTCCCCACTACTCCAGTTCCCTCTGAAAAAGGAATTTTCTTTGTTTCTGAATTTCTCCTTTACAACCAACACAAGTGTCAAAGCCTGGAGGAGCCCACCAGCTCTGCTCATCTTGGTTTAATAGCCTCTTTTCTCTCTCTCTCCTAAGCTGCTGGGTGTCTGTACACCATGATGCCAAAAGTCAATACCTTTATTTCCCAACCGATTAAAATCACTTTGGAGATGAGTGCTCTAGAGCTAACTAACTCTAAATCAATGTCTTCTCGTTTTCTCCATCTTGGCAAATTTCTCCTAACTTCAAACAACTATCAGCTCTTTCCTGAAATAATCCTATCTATTGTTCTGTAGAGTAAATGTACGGATGCTGTGTGTGTGCCCTTCTGTTTTCAAACTTCTGATATTTTCAGAGATTTTTCAATGATAATTAAAAATCTACCAATGGAGCAGATAATGACAGTAAGAATCAACAACCAGGGTGACAGTGAGTAGATATTCCTCTGTCACTTTCAGGAATAGAAAATTGTTGGAATTTGATGAGGTAATACAGGAGCCTCTGAACGTTTTCTGATAAACATCCCGAGTTGGCAAGTAGTGAGGAAACTTCTTGGATAGCTTAGATATAATTGAATGAAGCTAAGAAATAACCAAGCCTGAACAAAGCTCACTCACATTGTATAATTGTGACTAACGTATTTACAAGTTTCATATTCACATGCTACATGTGACATGATATATTAGCATATTTTACAACACCAGAACAGAGAGTGCGGTTTGAGTTTTTATCTGAGTCTCTCCATCTTCCAAAGTTTACTTATGCTCTTACTGAAACACACCCGTTAGTAGTTCCTTCAGAAAAATCTGTGAACCATAAAGTGATATGATCTGTTTTTTGAAGCATGACTTATTTTGCCCTTGATTTTGGATAATGCTTTTCCCTTAGTGCTTTATGAGTATTCTTTCTCTGGTGTTGTGTGGCATCTATTAACAGAAGTCAAATGTCACTTTAACTAACACTCATTTGGCAGTAACATGTTTTTTTCTCCCTGTTTATATTTCAGAAATTTACTATACATGTCTAACTATAAATGCACTGCTGTTTATCCATATCATGATACAAGTGCATTTTTAATTGGGCAACTCAAATCTATTCTATCTATCTAAATTAATAGTCTTCAGTCCCACTGTTGGAACAGCCAGCATAATCTGCAATTATAGGACATTTTCTATTACCTCTTTAAACTCAACTTTTTAAATTTCCCCATGTGTTTTGGGTTGAATCATGTCTGCCCCACTTAGGCTCATATGTTGGACTCCTTGGTCCTCAGATGTTGATGCAAATTTTTGAAGGTTGTGGAATTATTAAAAAATGGATATAACTGGAGGTAGCCTGTTGCTAAGGGCATGCTTTGAGGACTACATTCATGTCCAGTCCTGGCTCCAGCTCTGCTTCCTTATCTAAGGAACAAGATCTCAGTGTGAAGAATAAGCCATACAGCAGACTCCTGCTGCCATAGATGGAGCTGCCCACCACTGTCAGTTCACTGCTGAAAGACACTGTATCCCATGAACTGTGAGCCAGTATAAGCCTTCCCTCCCTGAAGTCACTTCTTCAGCTATTTTGTCACAGCAATAAGAAATGTAACTAATAGACCATATGACCATTAGATGTAAAGTACAACACAGCATTCTCTTCTCTTTTTCTTAATTTATCTCATAACTTTAATTATTGGTGTGTGTTTTACATAGTGTTCAGAGTAAATTTCTTAAAATTATCTTCTAACTTCTTGGATTTTTTTTTCTCTTCAGATTGTGTGTAGAGTGTAAAATGCTTTCTGTACAGTAATAAGTGCCCAGATTGGATCTTTATCACCCCTCATAAAAAACCAGGCACCCATTAATGCTTTCAAGATAGGTCTTTTGCTCTAAAACTAAATGTAAATTATCTTGATCACAGTTATGCATAGCCCTTTAGGATTCTCCTCTGTTTGTTGCCTATCATTTAAAAGTTTCCATAGCTGTCCTTGAGAGAAATAGTGCCCAAGTCAACCCTTCCCCATTGTGGTTTAAATTCTAGTTGTCCTTGAGAAAAGCAGCTAGCTGGTTTTCCCAGAAACTTTCCCTCTGCCTCTGATGCGCTAGCTTAGAGACATTACAATATGAGGTCTGAGTTCCTTGATGCCATAGTCATAATGCTGTTCATCAGAGGTGAATAACCATCACTCTGATCTATATCTACAGAGGTTTTGATCCCAGTGAGTAGTGTGAAGATATGCATTGTTCTCCAGGGTAACAGACTAATGACATCACTGATGTTTCCAGCTACTTAAATCCACTGGACCAATGAGAGAGAGTGACATGTCCCCAGCAATGAAGAAACTAGATTTCTTCATAGCTGGGGAACTATTTTTAATGGGCACACTAAAAAACTCGGAAGTTTGGATTGTCCTTTATTTGACGCGATGAACAATCTGTTCCTTTGATGAAGGCTGAAAGTACATACATAGATTATGGCTGTAAGATACAGTATGTATTAGACAAAGAACCTGGAACTTGCTGATAGTAAAGCAAACTTGTAACTCATAACAACAACTACCTCTCCTGAACAGTATTTGTGAAAAAAATTAGGAATTTACCCGTGAGTTTTTCCTTTTGTTCCTCAAAGAAAAAAATTTATATAAATTCAGTTTTAAAAGAGACATATAAGAGAAAGGGGTACTAATAGAAAACAGATTAGTAAATTCTCTGGTCCAAAAAGTCCCCACATTTGACTTTCAGTCAATCACATCAGACAATTTGTCTTCAAAGTAGAGATTCTAATATTTGCTGTATCATCAACAGATAAACACTCCTTATGTGAGGATTAAGATGTCACAGAAATATAGCAGAATGCAGTGTTTCCTAACGCCTTTCAAAGCCTACCAAAAAGTTAAGCCATTTGAAAATAATTGCTTAATTACATGAAAAGACATGAATACCTGTCTAAAATAAGATTTCATACCCTGTGGGAGAACTGGCATAGAGCTGTCTCAGGAATTTACAGAGGGAATAAATTGGACCCATAAACTTGGGGCCTCAGGTCACGTTTATCTCCATCTAAGGCTTTTTCCAACTGTAAGGGGAAAAAAATTTAGCCTTGTTTTATGAGATGAAAAACTCATAAAACATACTGCCCTTACACAACCGACTGCCTCAGATTGCTTCTTCTCTGGGCAATTATCGTACAAGCCGCAGGAATCAAATGAATTCGGGGATGCTGTGGGCCACTGTAAAATGCCAGTGTCAGTGTTTGAAATGAAATAGCTGACCACTGTCAGATGGAGACTGGCGTTATGAACAGAACTAGCATTTAAAACGGAGCGGCTCTCTGCCTACCTATCCATCACCTGGTGCATGCTGGAAATGAAGGGTCTCAGATTCAGAGTAGCTCACATTTGCTTTGTCTTCTCTTTTGGGCTGCTTTTCCTTTAAACTAATCTTCAAATGTCACCAATAGTTGATTACAGTTTGCCAAATTCGTTCTCTAAACCTCATCTGCTTTAATGTCCCTGAAGCATCACATCTGCTTCCTAAAATTCACCTTGCAGCTGTCCAGGCAAGATAATACTAGTTAGTCTTAGCCAATAGCCACAGAGGTCCCTTCCTCTTCCATGAGCTACTCATCTAAGGCCTGAACTTCATTTCTACTATCATTTCTCCACTGAAGACTCCCAACACTAGAGAAGCCCAACCTCCCTCTGGTCTTGAAATTCAAGTTTCTAAAAAGCCCCAATCTTTATTATTATTATTATTATTATTATTATTATTATTATTATTATTAGCTATTTTCTTTATTTACATTTCAAAAGTTATCCCCTTTCATGGTTTCCCCTCCAAAATCCCCTTCCCCTGCTCAACAACCCACCCACTACCTGGTCCTGGCATTCCCCTATACTGGGGCCTAGAGCCTTCAGAGGACCAAGGGCCTCTCCTCCCAATGGTGACCAACTAGGCCATCTTCTGCTACACATGCAGCTAGAGCTATGAGTCCCACTATGTGTTTTTCTTGGTTGGTGGTTGAGTCCCAGGAAGCTCTGGGGTTACTAGTTAGTTCATATTGTTGCTCCTCCTATGGGAATGCAAACCCCTTCAGCTCCTTGGGTACTTAAGCCCCAATCGTTAAATTTACATTTCTGAAAGCTTTCACTGATGGACTCATCAGCTCAGCTCAGCCCCCCTCCCCCACCCTGAATAAGAACCATCCATTGGCCCTATAGATTACTACGCTTAGTGTTAACACTTTGTGGAGTGTCCACTTGCAATCAGATCTTTCTGCTTCTTGTTATTTCTTGCTATTGTACATTGTCTTCATTGTGGTTTTTGTTATTTGCCACAGTGGCCTCATAGCTACCTAAATGTTAGCAGCTTCTTTTTGACAGCCTGATGCATTATAAGCCCAAAGAACATGATTCCCTTTTCCTTACCACACCTGTAGTTTTAAGTCCTTCAAATTCAGTCATTTATTGGCCATTAAGTTACGGCTACATTTTGTTCCCCTCTGACATTGTTGATGTCTATCTTCAAGACCTTTCAAAATTGGCTGCATGTTATGGGCTGAATCTTTTCCCCAGACTCAACAAATTCTTACACTGAGGCCTTAACCTCCAATGTATTTGGAGACAGAGACTTAAAGAATAAATTGAGGTTAAAGAGAGACATAAAGGCTGGTCCCTAACCCAACAGAGTGAATCCCCTACATAAAGAAGAAAAGAATCAGAAGTCTGTGGATACAGAAGGACAGTATGCAATACCATAGCAAGGAAACAAGCTATCCATGACCAGGAAGTCCATAGGCAAGTGAGGATACTAGCACCTAGGTCTTTAGACATCAAGCTTCAGGTCTTCGAGAAAGGAATTCATGTTGTTTAGCTACTCAGCCTGTGGATTTCTCTTAGGGTATCCAGAGCGAACTCATACACCGTCACTTCTAGGAAATCTTTCTGAATGTCTGCTACCTCTACGGAGCCCTTCATGCTTACTTTTGCATTACTGCTATGCTACACAGATTGATGTATCTAATAAACTAGGGTCAAGTATTCATTTATTTTCATATTTTGAAATGTTTAATAAATATATCTCCCCTAGTCCAAACCTGAAACCTATTCAAATTTCATACCTGCTTTACATATGAAGGTGAAAGAATTTTAATGCTCCTAAGTTTTGGATGTAATATCATACTTATACTCAAAGCAATTCACATCTTGTCAAGACTATTTTACTTTCATTTTACCTGCGTTAGTGTTTTGTCTGCATTTATTTATGTGCATCATTTGTGAACACAGCCTACGGAGGCCAGAAGAGTATGTCACATCCCTGGAACCAGAGGTACAGGTTATGAACTGGACTGGACTGTGAGACAAAAAGCACTAAACCACCTGTCCAGCCCCCATATTTAGATTTTTTTTTAACTTAAGAATGTTCAATCTATGCTTTATTTTAAATGAATTTTTTGTTTCTAAATAATTTTAGAATTCCTAATGTGTTTCAGTAATAGTATAGAGTTTGGGGGATATTTCCTCACCATCTCTTACTCATAATACATTCTGTAACATGGGAATGAATTCTGGTACAATAGCTACTAATCTCTACCCACAAAACCTTCAATCCAAAATTTGTCTTGTCTACAAGATGTGCAGGGATAAAGATGGAGCAAAGACTTAACAGCCAAACAGTGACTTCCCCAACTTGACACCCATCCCATGTGTGAGAGCCAACCCCTGCCGTAATTAATGATACTCTGCAATACTTGCAGACAGGAACCCAGCACAACTATTTCTTAAGAGATTTCATCCAGCTACAGATGGAGGTAGAGACAAAGACACACCGCCAAACATCAGGTGGAGCTTGGGGGGGATCTTGTGGAAGAGTGGAGGATAGAATTGAGCAAACCGGAAGGGTCATCACAAAAAGACCCACAAAATTAACTAACCTTGCCCATGAGGCCTCACAGAGACTGTGCCACCAACCAGGGAGCATGCAGGGGTGGGACCTAGGCCCATGCACATTATAGCAGAAGTGAAGCTTTGGTCTTCATGTGGGACCCCTAACAAGTGGAGCAGGGGCTCTCTCAGTCTCTGCTCCCTGCCACTGGGTTCCCTTCCCTCTACCTGGACTGCCTGGTTGGGCCTCAGTGGGAGAGAATATACCTAGTTCTGCTGGAGCTAGATGTCCAGGATGGGGTGGTACACAAAGGGGGCTCCCCCTTCTCTGAGAAGAAGGGGAGGGGCAATGGGTACAGTGAGGGCTGTGATTGAAATGGAAAGTGAATAAAAAATAGTTGCTAATCTCAACAGTTTTTCTCAAATGTCCTATTCTGGTCCAGTGTAATACAGACTCTTACATCTCATTTGGTAGCATTGTCTTCTTGGAACTGCCCACTTTATGACATTCCTGCTTTTTTATTTATTCATCATGGTCTTTTTTGCTTTTTCAAGGTATAAAACAGTTATATGTAAAATGTCATTCAAGTTTGGTTTTCACAGTGTTTTCTCCTGATTCAGTCAAGCCTCCTGTTCCTGACAACAGTATTCAAAAGAAAAGCTGAACTCTTCACAGTGCATCAAGATGATAAGAACTAGGCAACAATGTGCTGTTTTATGGGATATCACCTTGGGTGTAAGTTAAGGTGATGTCTGACAGCTTTCTTCACTATACTCTTTTCCCTTTAGAGTTAATAAATATCTAGAGAATATATTTTTTGAGACAGAGTTTTTCTGAGTAGTTCCAGCTGCCCTGGAACTCACTCTGTAGACCAGGCTAGCTTCAAACTCAGAGATACACCTGACTCTGTCTCCCTAGTGCTGGGATTAAAGGTGTGCACCACCACCACCACCAGGCCAAGAGTAATACTTTTAAATTATGCAAAAAAATGTTAATCATACTTTGTCCATGATTAAGCAATAATATATAAATCTTGCCTGAAAAAAATTATTATAGAATATCTACATAGTGATGGGTTTTCTACTTTTCTCTTTTTAAAAACATTTATTAAATTTCTTCTACTAAGGAAATATCTGATGGTCCTTCTCCATTACTATGTAAACATCTAGTTTAAGTTTTTGATTTTTTTTAGTTATAATCCAATACTATGTTTATTTTGAGAGACCAGATCTTGAGTTCAAATTCCATCTTAGAGAACCTGATCTAAGCTTGAACTCAAGTTAACTAACAGGCCAATATCTAACACCAGTTTCCAGGTTACCCCACAACAATTCCTGTATCTAGCACCAGTTTCCAAGTTACCCCACAACAATTCCTGTGTCTAGCACCAGTTTCCAGGTTATTCCCGAAAAAATCTGCACCTCCAGTTTATAAGCCTGCCACAGACACTTCACTTCCTAACCTCCACCAATCAGGAGAAAAACAAAAGTGAAGTTTACGGTATCATACGTACCAAGCTAGATACCCCCTTCTTGCCTCTATGAATGCTTGCCTAAAACTAGGCTCAGGGCTGCCCTCTCCTATTCTGCTGCATTAGGCACGGTGTTATGACCCAAGCTCGAGCTTAAATAAAGAGACACTAATGTGATTGCATCATAATCGGCTCCTTGGTATTCTTTTGGTGTTCATGAATGCTTCCAGGCACAACAGGTTATGTTGTTGTTCAAATTATTCCAGTCACAGCCTTTGATTTTGGACATCCTTAAATTTGGTTCATAATTCTCTTCTTTTTCCACACCAGAAAAACCTGATTAAGTTCTTTGCAAAATTCATCGTTCTGGCTCTGATTCCCCCATACCTCTGCAGTCATAATAAGGCTCATGAGTGCATTGGACCTACACAGATAATTTAGATAAGCTCTATATCCTAGGGTCAAGTGATAAGAAACCTTAATGCACCTGAAATTTAATTTCTTCTTGACATTAACTTTGCAGACTCAAGCTCCTGAGGTTAGACCATGTATGCTCATCACTCTGCTCAGAACACTTGTACCTCTGATTCTAATTCTACATCTCAGGGCTAATCTTAATCTCTGTTCCTTATTTCTGCTTCTTTCTCTGACTATGTGAAGCCTGGCTCTTATTTTATGTGATTATTACTTAATATTACTTTCTAAAAAACACATTAAATTGTGTCCAAATCACTCTTCATACTCTGTGAGAAACAAACTTAATAGACATAGTATAGTATCCATACCTATTTGTTTTGTTTAATCTCACAGTATTAAACAAAAGTAATGTTTCACATGCTGGTTTTTCCTTTCCTATATCCTCTGTTCACTTGTAGAAGAGTAAAACACACAATTAACTCTGTTCCCCTATTGGAGGCTTCCTTAGATCAAGGTTGCTTTTAAATGCTTTGTTTGAATTTCCTTGTAAACATACTCTTGCTAGAATATCCATCACATCCTATATGAATAATATTTTTTTTGATAAAGACAAGACCACTGCTCAAAAGCAGCTCAATAAATGTTCTCTTACTGCAGGGATTTCATAGTCATAGACAGTAGGCCAAATACAACCAACAATCCTATTTTAAGTAATGTTTTCCAGTATTCAGCAAGTATCTGTTTTTAATTTCAAAAACTACTTATAAAAACACTAATAATTATTGCCCCACATCCAAAAATTGAAAGGACAGGATTAGAACTCTAAACTCACATTTGCAGATGGCAGTGACTGGCAAGAACTAAGAAGTGTCTACCTGTCTGAGAACTCTTCAAACTGATTTCTCTGCTGCTTCCTAGCCCCTCCTACTTTCTTCACTTTCATTCATTGTGGAACTCGTGGTGGATGATCTGAGGGGAATGCAACTGAGTAACAAGTTCAGATTAGATTAACATATTAAAACTATAGAACCACCTATTGATTATTTTAGGTATAGAAAAAAAATTCAAAGTACATTCTGGACAAAACATCATTAAATTCTACAAACATCTCCATGAAGGGAGTAAATTTCTCCTGTTTTACTAAAGAGACAAAGGAGACCCCCAAAAAGTTAACTTAATGAAGAATGACAATTTGATCAGGGATTCACAGTCCTTAAGGATACCAGATGGTAAAAACAGATTGGATGACAACATCTAGATGATTAGAAAAGTCTGCACAGAGAACATCACGGAAAAGCTGGAAAAGATTTTTAAAAGAAGAAAACTTTCAGAATAATAAGATATACAATAAGAAAAAGAGAACAGAAGGATAAGAAAGTAGTTAAACGAACAGCTGGTAACAAAAGAGAGAAAAGCCCTAACCTGAAACTATCAGACACCTAGCAAAAAAACGCCAAGAGGGTAAAGGAAGCTGCAGAAGTGATAAGACCCCAGGCAGCCATTGTAGAGTGAGGACTGTCCACACATGCTTCCGAACCCACAGCCAAGTGCTCATTAGATAGACAGGGAACCTTCTGCTTCACCACAGTGGATTAAGTTAACTGCACATAACTGGTGTACTTAGTCATCCTGCTTCTAGTGTGGGCTGTCTAAAATAAAGCCTTGAGAATGTGGGTGGATGTTAATTACTCTTGTTGAACTCATACTCCTCAGTCATTTCTTTGAACATATTCCCTTCTTGTTCCTAACTGGGAATCAAGCCTGCTCTGGTTACCTGAACCTGCTCTGAGTTACTCTGTGTTGCCAGGAATTACTCCCTTTTATTATAAAACAACAGTTTTGACCTGGCTCAGTCCACTTTGAACAGAGGAATGACCGAATAACTTACGCAAGTCCCATTGGCCAACAGTCTATGAGTTACAAATTGATAAATAATCCTTTAATGCCTATATATATATATATATATATATATATATATATATATATATATATCATGGATATATCAAATCAGATTAGAAACATCAGACACTTGATCTTATCAATCATGCCTTGGATAACCCTCTCCCATCTGAGACTGGAAAAGAAAGACACATGACAGGCATGCAGACCTGTCTCTAAGTTAGTTGCCATGAGCCTCTTTTGGAAAGCTATTTCCACGAAGGACATTTGCCTGTGTCCCTTGCCTCTGTCCCATTCCATGTGAAGTTTCTTCCACTCATGACATTCAGCCCACTTCAAGACACCTCAAAAAGCTTTTCCACCCAGACTGAGCTACATATCTCTGCTCTGTATTCCAAACAACTCCTTGCCTACAGCTTATAAAACTTCTCATCAAAATTCCTACAAAACATCTCCCTTGTGCCTGTATGAACCATCTCCTCCCACATTAAGAATACCCTCTATCATGCAAAAGCCTCTTTAACCCTTTCTTAGCAATTCAGTAACATGTACATGTGTGTGGATGGATGGATGGATGGATGGATGGATGGATGGATGGATGGATGGATGGAAGATAGATGGATAGATAGATAGATAGATAGATAGATAGATAGATAGATAGATGATAGAGTTGCATGATATTTGAGAGCTAACATTGGCAATTAAGATTGGAATGGAAACCTGTGATTAGAAATACGCATATGAAATCAATAGGACTTGTTGAACTATAGGTAACAAGACTGACATGTTATTCAAACGTTCTGATATGGGAAGGCAAAATCACTTCCGTCTATGTTTCTAGTTCACTGTGCTTACAGCACCAACCTGCTTGGCTCCAGGTTGGGACTATCTGACTGCTTTTATCATTGTTATTTTGCCTTGTGCTTCTCCTTCTGATGGTAAGTGCTTAACAAGCATTCAAGAAACAAATATACTGGAAACGGGGATGGGGGAGAGGAAGAGGAGAAGAGAAACAATAAAAAGTAATAGGAAACTTCCCAATTGGGAATATCTGTTAATCTTGTTGTCTAAATATCCCACCCATGGTGAATTTCAAGCTACATTCATGATGTCATGAAAATAGAAAGAGATGTGACATAAAGTACTAATTTATAGGGTACCCACAAAACATACATATCCACAAAATTTCTACAATAAAGATAATAAAATGTACAAAAATAAGTTAGATTCTATGTGAAGTGCTTGTTACTTTATTTTTAAATCAATGCATTAAATCACAAAATGATATCATTTAATTTTCCATAATTGCTGAGTTCAACACCCAGCTAATGAAATATCTGTAAATTTAGCAATTGGTCTTTGTGACCCAGGCTTGAGTCAGCTATTTCTTATATTTCAAAATTCTAGACAACATGAGATATTTCAGTAGACTAGAAATCTTATTCAAGTTTTTATAAGTACATTTATTTTTTGAATCTGAGATACCCATTCTATAAAAATGTCATTTAAAAGGAGAAAAACGTTTAGATTTCACTTTTTTAACCTTCTTTTTGTTTGTTTGCTGTTTTTAGAGAAAGTCTCATTTAGCCCAGGTTGGCATCAGATTAGCTATATACCTAAAGCTACCTTTGAATTTCCAATTCTCCTTCCTCTACTTCCTAAGAGCCAGGAATACAAGACTGCATGAGCACACCACCTAAAAGATTTAATCTTTGTGTTGTCTCCCCCATAGATTGTTCCATTTCGTTCCAAAGTCTTTCCAGGTGTTGCAAGGAGGTGTTCCTCTTCTTCTACAGCAAAAAAAGTCCTCTTTTCTTTGTAGTAGAGGTATGGCTGAGAAAAGACGTGCTTAACAAGAACAGTGTCCAGGGAGCTAAAACCATCCAGTGGAAAAAACACAGCATTTACAACAAATGGTGCTGGCACAACTGGCGGTTATCATGTAGAAGAATGAGAATTGATCCGATCTTATCTCCTTGTACTAAGGTCAAGTCTAAGTGGATCAAGGAACTCCACAAAAAAACAGAGACACTGAAACTTATAGAGGAGAATGTGGGGAAAAGCCTCGAAGATATGGGCACAGGGGAAAAATTCCTGAATAGAACTGTAAAGGCTTGTGCTGTAAGATCGAGACTTGACAAATGGGACCTCATAAAATTGCAAAGTTTCTGTAAGGCAAAAGATGGTGTCAATAAGACAAAAAGGCCACCAACAGATTGGAAAAGGATCTTTACCAATCCTAAATCAGATAGGGGACTAATATCCATTATATATAAAGAACTCATGAAGACGGACTCCAGAAAACCAAATAACCCCATTAAAAATGGGGCACAGAACTAAACAAAGAATTCTCAACTGAGGAATATTGAATGGCTGAGAAACACCTCAAAAAATGTTCAACATCCTTAATCACCAGGGAAATGCAAATCAAAACAACCTTGAGATTCCACCTCACACCAGTCAGAATGGCTAAGATCCAAAATTCAGGTGACAGCAGATGCTGGCAAGGATGTGGAGAAAGACTCCTCCATTGTTGGTGGGACTGCAAGCCTGTAAAACCACTCTAGAAATAAGTCTGGCGGTTCCTCAGAAAATTGGACATAGAACTATCGGAGGATCCAGCAATACCTCTCCTGGGCATATATCCAAAAGATGTTCCAACTGGTAATAAGAACACATGTTCCACTATGTTCATAGCAGCCTTATTTATAATAGCCAGAAGCTGGAAAGAACCGCAATGTCCCTCAACAGGAATGGATACAGAAAATGTGGTACATTTACACAATGGAATACTACTCAGCTATTAAAAACAATGAATTTATGAAATTCCTCGGCAAATGGATGTATCTGGAGGATGTCATCCTGAGTGAGGTAACCCAATCACAAAAGAACTCACATAATATGCACTCACTGATACGTGGATATTAGCCCTGAAACCTAGAATACCCAAGATACAATTTGTAAAACACATGAAACTCAAGAAGAAGGAAGACCAAAATATCTACACTTCACCCCTTCTTAGAATTGGGAACAAAACTCCCAATGGAAGGGGTTACAGAGACAAAGTTTGGAGCTAAGATGAAAGGATGGACCATCCAAAAACTGCCCCACCCAGGGATCCATCCCATAATCAGCCACCAAACACAGACACTATTGCATACACCAGCAAGATTTTGTTGAAAGGACCCTGGTATAGCTGTCTCTTGTGAGGTTATGCCAGTGCCTGGCAAACACAGAAGTGGATGCTCACAGTCAGCTAGCTATTGGATGGAACACAGGGCCCCCAATGGAGGAGCTAGAGAAAGTACCCAAGGAGCTGAAGAGGTCTGCAACCCTGTAGGTGGAACAACAATACGAACTAACCAGCACCCCCAGAGCTCGTGTCTCTAGCTGCATGTGTAGCAGAAGATGGCGTAATCGGCCATCATTGGGAAGAGAGGCCCCTTGGTCTTGCAAACTTGTTATGCCCGGTACGGGGGTACACCAGGGCCAAGAAGGGGGAGTGGGTGGGTAGGTGAGCGGGGGTGGGGGAGGGTATAGGGGACTTTGGGGATAGCATTTAAAATGTAAATGAAATAAATACCTAATAAAAATTGGGGGAAAAAACAAGAACAAAAAACAAGAACAGTGTCCAGAGAGCACAGTTTCTCTTTGATGGTTGAATTTCCAAGCCACATACTTCTGGTCCATGTTGCTCTGGACTGTGTTTTAGAGCCGTGAATACCTGCATTTCTGTAACCTGTTGTGCTATCCCTAGGTACCTGGTCTCTCTCAGTTACTTATCGCTATATAGATTACAGGCCAGACTCCATCCTAACTCTCTCTTTGGAGACTTTTCATTCATTTGAAGGGAAGTAAAGAGAGGTAGCTTGAAGGTTCCTGCTGCCCCCAGGCTTTGTCCTGATCTCTTGGGTGAATTCATTTCCTCCTTCATTTTCTAAGTGTTTCCTCTAGGCAAGGCATTTGTGTGGGCACTGGGAAGATAAAGTGGATCGCCCATCAGTTGAGTACCATCTATAGCATAGTCAGCTCTTCAGAAATGGCAATAATAATAATAATAATAATAATAATAATATAATTTGTACTTAAGTCCAAGATCTCAAAGATAGGGCTTATAGGAACAGATCTAAAGACCAAGTAACAGTCTGACATTAATAATAATAATAATAAAAGAAACAAACAAACAAAAATGAATGAAGGGGAACATCCCACATAGAAAATGGTCTGAACAAAGGTACGAACGTGTGACAGAAACCAGAAAAGGAAGAAAGCCCTCCTCAATCACCCAGAAGCTCCAAAGCAAGGTAGACAGTGCACGAATTGGGCAAGAGAGGTGGATGGGACCTAGTCCCGTATTATTGTGGTCATCATTCTAGAGAAATCAGGACCGAGAAATAGAACAAAGGCTAGAGCTGGTCCTCACATTGTGAACAGGAAAGCTAGGTCCAGGTGCTTTCCTCTTCTTCTCTGACAGGTGTACGGATGCATTTTTAGCTCTTCCCTTTGAGCATACTATGACAGGGCAAGAAAGGGCAAAGTTTCCTCCATCTCCTTGCTGAGGCCATTTCAAGTTTAACTAGAATTTGATCTCCTGAATGAAGAAATCCATGGAAAATTACTCAAATTTATTCTAGGACCCCAAGGTCAAGATGCCCTAGCTAACTTATCTTACCCTCTCATGCAAAACCCCCTCCAGCTAACAGCTTAGCTTAGCTTCTGTTAAACCGTTGGCTTCTATGATGCTTCCCCCTACAGCCACAGAGCTTCAGAGCTACAGAGCAAGATACCAGGATGTGTTTTTTTGCCTTCAAAAATCCCTTGGTCTAAATGCTCAGGGCTAAATTGGGAACCTGATTGCCTGAATGTAGTCCCAGCCAGCTGGAATAAAGACTTTCCCTTGGCTATAAACTGTGTCTGAGTAGTCATCTCTGATGGGCTTCCCATAACAGTACAACTGCATCTTGTTGTGATTGAATTGTTTTTTCTTTGTACTTCATATGATCAAGTTCTGCCTCAGAGAGAAACTTTATTTGGAGAGATAGCCTCTAGACAGATAAGTTGAAGTGGGGATATTAGGGTGGGTTAATATGCTTTGTATCCTTCTTAGAGAAGGCCACATGAAGATGTTAGAGAAACTGGACATCTGAAGGCCAATGGTAGTAGCCTGAGCTAAATCCTTTTATCAAAGTCCTTGAAAACCACCCTAAGACAGCTCCATTTTAACACTCCAGCCTGCAGAGCTCAAACAGTCCATTTGGGCACTCATTTGTGGTACTTCATTTCTTCAGGAAACTCATGGCAGCAACTTAAGGATTTCCTTAAGACTCTCTTCATCTTTCCTCTTCTGCCAGCCCCCCCCAAAAGGAAATGTATTTCACATATGTGTATTAAACATCCTAGAGTTTCATTTCATTTGCCTTCTTTTAACATCAGTGGGTAGTTTTATCTCACAAGGTTAGATGTAATATAGGAAAAACCTCTACAATTTTCAACCCCATAATAATCTAGTTCTATAATCACACACAGAAAAGAGAAGTACAAAAGAAAACCAATGCTGAGCCCTCTTATAGAGCAAGCACAAAAGCAGAAGACAGAATTGGCGGCTTGCTATCATTAGCTGAAGCAGCTCAGGCTCCTTTGTAATCTTAGCAGCTATGCCACAATCTTTTCACTCACAGTGATGAACTGAACTTTTGATAAAAGAAAATATTTGATCTCCTTTTAGCCAAAAGTCTTCCCTTCGTAAATCCATTTAATATTCCAGAAGGATTTTCTTCCCTTTGAAGAAACATGAATTTGACATTCTAAAGGCATTCCTGTTTTAAAGCCGACAAAAGGATTTTTGGAGAGTACCTGGCAAAGCACTGACTTACCCCTGTGGCTCAAAAGTTCAGTTATGACAGACATTCTGCTCAGAATAGCATTTCTACCTTTTAACCTTCATCTAAATAACGTCCATTTCTTCCTCCCTGTGACGGAGCTCAAGCCCTTGAAATATGCTTGTGAATAAACTGAAAGGCACTGAAGAGGTGGCTCTGCGGGTAAAAGTGCTTACTGTGCAAGCCTTACAACCTGAGTTCGATTTCAGAGACCCACAGTAAAGGGAGAACTAACTTCCAAAAGTTGTTCTCTGACCTCCACCTGTGCATCACAACACATGGGTGACAGTTTGCACATGTTCATGCATACACACACACACACACACAGAGAGAGAGAGGGGGGGGGATTTTAAAGTGGCAGAAGACATAGAGTTATGCTTTTTTTTTCCTGTTTTGAGGTTTTAAATGTTGCACCTGTAAATAAATAAATAAATAAATAAATCCACTAGTTTTCTAAATAGAAAGCAGAGGCAAATGGCTTTCATTCTCTCAGAAACTGAATGTCTACCCAGCATATATACCTCTTTTATGATGAAGAATTTTTGAACCACAAGATGTAGACTCCCTCATTTAGAAAACCAGTGCCATAAAAATACAAGGTGAGGAGATTATCTCTGTGCAGAAGATAGGAACTCTCTTTTTAAAAACTACTTATAGTGTTTATAGAACTGATAGCTTTTCTTTCCTGTGGGTGAAAAAGACCATTGAAACATGATTCAAAGGAACAATTTCAAACTGCCTCCATCTGGCAAAGTAACACAGAGTTATGCTCACTCTGTTCGTGGAATTGTTCTCACATGAGAAACAGTGAGATCCATATGAATAAGGCCTGAGGTTGATATAAGATGGCATTTTATAATGTGGTTGAGAACAAGTAAAGGGTGGAAGGGCCATGAGTGTCCTGGGAGGTAAGGTTCTTGTTATGCAATAGAAACTGATCGCATACCTAACTGAAATGGAATAAACAGCAAGACTACGCAGAACAAAACCAGGAAACAGCCACGAGGAAGAATAGAGACCCTCCAGCAGTCCAAGCACCAAGAAGGAAGGGGTTACTTATCTGGGCATCACCACTGCATGAACTACCCCAACTCCAACTGCCACCCATCTTCACTCAAGCCTGCTCACAATGGAAGAGATAATATTCCCTAGAGAAACTGAGAGGTATTAAGAGAAGAAACTTCTGAAAATGAGTGCTCAGTTTCATAAAGTAAACTAGAAGAATAAACATATAACCATCCACTATAAGTAAGCACATAGAACAGGAAAGAGTAAATACCATGTGTATTTTCAAAGATAAAATGTACAGTTAGGAGTCAGAAGCAGGTGGATCTCTGTGAGTTTGGAGACAGCCTGGTCTACAAAGTGAGTTCCAGGACAGCCAAGGCCACAATGAGAAATCATATCTTCAAGAAGAAGAAGGAAGGAAGAAGGAAGAAGGAAGAAGGAAGAAGGAAGAAGGAAGAAGGAAGAAGGAAGAAGAAAGAGGGAGAAGGAGAAGGAGAGGAAAAGAGAGGAGACAGAGTGCAAAGTTCACATTTCACCTTACTAAGACTTCGTGTGAAAGACATAGTGAACTTTTAAAAGCCCAACTAGTGGCAAAGAAACAAAGAAAACTTGATACAAATACATTATAGAATATTAGCCAGAATGAAATTCAGTGCTTTGTGAAACGCATCATATTACATGAAATAAGTCAGATCTGGAAAGAGAAGTACCATATAATCTCACTCATGTATAGGAGCAAAAACAACAGCTGTCCTAAGAAGCCAGGAGGTGCAGGGGAGGGAGAGGCAGCCGAAGATTGATCCAGGAAAACTGAGTTACATTGACATAGGAGTTGGAAGTTGTGTTATTTATTGCCCAACACAACTGTACAAGATGATAATTTAACATATATCTCATGAAACTAGAAGGGGTAGTCAGTTTTGATGGAATATGTGAAAGAGAACAACTGAAAGGGGGAAGGAGCTGGAGCTGCAGCTCAGAAGAGAGCACTGCCTAGCACGGGCAAGGCCTTGGATTCAGCCCAGGCCCAACACAAACTCAGACATGCATTCTATCTCTCTCTCTCTCTCTCTCTCTCTCTCTCTCTCTCTCTCTCACACACACACACACACACACACACACACAGGAACAGATTAGTTTGGGTGGTTTTTTCAGAGCTATTAGTCCTTGGCATTCGGCTCTATTGTTTCTGAGCATGGGAGGCAATATGTATCCCAGTGCACTATCAGTTCATAGGGTTGAGAAGAGGAAAAGAGGAGACAGAGGCTGCAAATACAATGTTCTTTCTCCCCAGCAGAAGTTTCTACCATCTCCCCATGGCCATGAAGCACTCCCAATCATCTCTGAACACTGTGCACTGAAGATCAAACTTTTCACCACATGAGCATTCGGGGCTATTTCAGATCAAAAGTCATAACTAACATGTTCTCTTGAAATCTCCCATGCTCATGGATTGGCAGGATTAATATAGTAAAAATGGCTATCCTGCCGAAAGCAATCTACAGATACAATGCAATCCCCATCAAAATTCCAACTCAATTCTTCACTGA
>NC_034594.1:27200048-27201736 GCF_900095145.1 Mus pahari | reverse complement strand
AAAAAAAAAAAAGAAACCAAAACCAAAAAAAAAATGAATAATGGAGATATTTTTAACCTGATCTATACATCATACAACAGATCCACATAAGCAGATATAAGAGTTCTACACAAATAAATGCAATGTTTTGTTTTTCATCTATCAATTTTAAAATATGACTTAAATATTGCTTGTTTACCCTCCAGTTATTTTCACCTTTTCACATGCTCAAAACACAGCTATCTGCTGAACTCTACAGTTACAAATAAATTATCATGAGCATATTAAAAACTATCTATAAATACTTTAGAAGATTTATTCTCTAAAAACAAGATAAAAAACAGATAGGTATACATGGACTCTAAGAATGATACTTCAGGGCCATCTAGATAGCTCATCCTGTAAAGGCTCTTATTGTCAGCCTGAGCTCTGAATCCCATGTGGTAGAAGGAGCAAGCTCACTCCCTTGGGTTGTCTTCTGAGTTCCACATGTGTGTCATGGCCCAGAAACTCACATACACACAAAAGTTTATAAACAACAGGGTTCATAGAAATGACTCAATGAATAAAAACATTGGCTGCATTTGAAAGAACCCAAGTTCAGTTCTCAGCTCCCACATAGCAGCTCTCAACTGTCTGTGACTCCAGTTAAGATGCCCAGAACCACTCCTGACCTCCAGAGACACCAGGCACACACATAATACACATGCATATAGACAAGCGAAACACTTGTACATACAAAATAAAATAAAATAACTAAATTTTTAAGTGTGTTTTTAATACCCTAGGAAGGACTAGTTCACAGCAGACTTTCTGATATTCTGGCCTTCAGACACATTTGTGCATATATAAATACATATTTGTGTGCATAACAGGAATAAAAGAAGAGGAGGCTATCAACTTAAGAGTTGGGGCAATGAAGTGGAAGCTTCTGGATATGTCAGGTATTTGGCTGATGCAGAGTCACATGGTGTTTAGCTGAGGCAAGACCCATGGGAAGACACAAGATGTTTGGAGAAGTATAAATAGGACTCAACAGACAGTGATGGGTGCTTGCGTAGCTAGCTTTGCAACATTTCATTGGTCTTGCATCTTCAAGATCTTCTCTTCGTAGAGAGAGGCATGGAAAAGAACTTCTCTTGACATCCTGGCTAGTTCTTGTTTCTCCCGCTGACTTGTGACAATTAAGCGGAGGTCTGGAGGTTTCTGCTAGATTGTGCCACTTCTGCTGATTTATGTTTGGTATCCTGACAATACTGAACGGGACTGCTGATATCCTGACAAACAGATTGGAGTTGCCTCAATGACTACTTCCACAACCCCTTGTTCTGTTTACCATCTTTTCTCCCCCTACCTTTGGACTGTAGGCTAAAAGAGGTGGGGGGTGTCAAAGCATTTGAAAACTCTTAGTAAAAGTAGGTTTTGAAATAAAAAATCTATGGACAAGGAAGGGGTTCTAAGGAGGGTAGCTGGAAAGATCTGGAGGGAGGACAGAAAGTGGTGTAATTCTATTTCATTAAAAAAATAAATTCTGCCTTACAGAAGCTTTGCAATTTTATGAGGTCCCATTTGTCAATTCTTGATTTTACAGCACAAGCCATTGGTGTTCTGTTCAGGAATTTTTTCCCTGTGCCCATATCTTCGAGGTTTTTCCCCACTTTCTCCTCTATCAATTTCAGTGTCTCTGGTTTTATGTGGAGGTCATTGAT
>NC_034594.1:27139737-27200037 GCF_900095145.1 Mus pahari | reverse complement strand
AAAAATAAAATAAAATAAAATAAAAATAAATTCTGGGGGAAAAGTTTATAATTAATACTGAAACACTTGATACTTACAAACACTAAACTGTAGAATATAGTGATTTTGATTTTAAAAGTGTACTAAATAAACAAATCTGTTCAATAGATATTTGACATTATCTCTCTTCTAAATCCTGGGACTACAAAACTAAATGAGACATAACCTCCACCTTGTATTCTTTCCAGATCAAAAACCTGGTAATAAATAACTGTGATGTCACATGGGGAGGCAATGACAGAATTGTGTACAAGATGCAGAAATGGGAGACAAACCTGGAAAGAGATGGCTTTCAAGGATTTGACTTTGAAGGATTAAAAGTGCCTCGGAGGACAAAAATTTGCTAACCAGAAAAATAAATAACAAGTCTTGAAATATTAAGAAACATGGAAAGACAAAAGGAAAGCAAGGAACTTATTATTGCCAGACTGCCATAACTTAGATGTGGCTACATAACTAGTAGCTAGAGCTACAGCTTTGCAGGACATAAACGAAGCATGGTACACATTCCTCACTCCAGGAAGCTGACATGGGAAAATAGCTATGTAATTGAAACCCGTCTATAGAACATAGCAAGACACCATCTTTATTTTTTTGAAAAAGCAAACACTGAAAAAGAAAAACGTAATAGGAAAAAATAAACTCAAAATTACAGATCAGCGTCATTTCTCCACCTCTCCATCCTAAGAACCAAGAGCTCCCAGTCAAAAACCCTGAGAAAGGCAGTGAATCTGCACAGCATGTAGGACCACCATCCATTTTATAACATCCTTATCAATGGGCAGCTAGCATTCATTTCATAATGTCCTCAACAGTTTCAGAGCTAGGGACTTAGCTCACTGGTAAAGCATTTACTGAGTAAACACAAGTCCTTAAAGTCCATTCTCAGTGCCAAAAGTAGAAATTTACCTTACACTGCATTTTTAAGAAATTATTTCATCTCCAGAAGAGGGGTCATCTAAGAGAGAGAGAGAGAGAGAGAGAGAGAGAGAGAGAGAGAGAGAGAAAGGAGGGAGGGAGGGAGGGAGGGAGGGAGGGCGGGAGGAAGGAAGGAAGGAAGGAAGGAAGGAAGGAAGGAAGGAAGAAAAGAGAAGAGAAGAGAAGAGAAGAGAAGAGAAGAGAAGAGAAGAGAAGAGAAGAGAAGAGAAGAGAAGAGAAGAAAGCAACGTTGTGTGTCATGCGCTATGAGTGAGTAGAAACATTGACCTTTTTAAACTTTGACCATGGTCAACTAATGCATGGCACTGCCCTAGTCATAGTTAGTGGTCCAACGCTGAACCTAAATAATGACACCAAACTGAAGAAGCACAACTGCCCCATGACTAAGGAAAACCACTGTTTTTCTCTACTTCTCTCACTGGAACTTGAGAACAAATACAACTTATTAATAGGTCAAAATTAATGATCCTACAAGAAGAACTAACCGAAGGGTGATATATTCAAGCTAGGTGGTAAATAAGCAGGAGGGGACAGGTAATTGTAATCTTCAATGCCATCACTGAATTCCTGGATTACCCAATGCTGAAGAGTGAGACCTAATTCATGGTGCCTAGGAACTCATCATCTCTCAGGCAAGAAAGCACCCAGGTAGAAATTTCCATGGGTAATAAAAAACATCATAGTAGAGATTAATGTAGATATGAGAAACAAAGAGGAGGTTGTGCTCAGTAAAAGCCAGAGAGAGCCTCAGAGTCTCTTCCTTAGTTTTCAAAATGGAGAGGGTTCCATGGCTAGTCTATAAATGCATTTTATTGTACTACATGTTATAGCCTTATAATTATAAGAAGTCATATAATTATAAAAAGTAAAATATTTTTTTAAAAAGGTAAGTGCTGACAAGCATCTCAGAAATTTCATATGAATTAAGTACAAATTAATATGGTTTGTGTTGTACTGTTCTCCTTTGCAAGCGATTGAGCCAAGGTCTCATACCTTCTAAGTGTAACTCTCTCACTGACCTAAACCCCTATTTCTACCATCATTTATTTTGTTTCAGAAAAGCTTTAATGGACATTATGAGTGACCATGACTGGATCCTTTGAAAACATAGCCAAAATGGTAAAGTTTTCATAAAGACAATCAGCCTTGTAATTATAGGTCAGAAAACTGTATCTTTAATACACTGGACCTTCTCATTGTTAAATCTTCAGTTGTGTTATAAATCTACTTGGTTTTGGGTTTTGTGTTACTTAAAAGAGATTCATAAATGTGTAATTGGTGAGATCATTTATTGCCTGGAAACACTATGGCTAGCCAGCTTACTTCTCCACCCAATAATTTGTGAAGTTTACTCTTACAAGCAAATTTCTCACTACATACTAATGTGCTGAACAGTCCTCATAGCTTCTCAAGGCCAGAGACTTTGAAAGAGATAACTTGAAAATGAAAACCATGTTGAAGCAGTTGAGTTTTCAAGAATAAAATTTAATATATATTGCTACATAATATAAAATATTATATAATATATAACATATAACATGCATCATGTTATATGTTATGTACATATTATATAGGATATATGATATATAACTAATATATATTATGTGTTATATATGATATATTGAATATTCTTCTGACTTAATTTAACTTCATTTAATCTGTGTTGATGGAAATAGAAACAGTCTCTCATATTTCATCTTGGCAAAGTGAAGATAGATGTAAAAGTGTCATGTGCATTCATTATTGACACTGAATCACCTTCTCTGCAGAGCAAAGGCTTCTTCTTCTATTAGCAATATTTTGACTATCTTTATGCCAGAATCTTCATTTTGACAGTCATGCAGCTGTGCAATTTTGCAGCTTCCTGAGCTAAACTCCAGAGGCTGAGAGTCCAAGCCAGCTGTCTTTCAATTTCTCATCAACTCTCTCGGTGTTTTGTCAGCTGAAAGCTTTTGCAAAGTTTCCAGGGCCTGAATTCATTAGATAAGGGAAATGGGTCGTCTAAATCTTAGCCAGACTCAACTGCTGTAGACACTCGCTACTGCAAATTCCCTTCAAGACTGAACTAGAAATAGACCCCAAGGGTTTGGGGCAGTGTTGATATTTGATGATACCTTCACAGCAGCAGCTGCTGAAGCTGTGTGTGCCTCAATAAAAATTTCTGTTTTAAATTCTTTTTCCTTCACATTTTCTGTAGAAAATTGGATCCCAACAGCTTCAACCATACGGCAAGAAGGTGACTTCACGTTCCGGTGGGAAAGCAGATGAGAGACAAAGAGGCTTGTCACCAAGGCACCTTTAAAAAAGTGGCTATTAGAAGGAGAAAAATCTATCTTATTTTTTAAATAGTTCTCTGGCATCCAAAAGCAGATAAAAGACAGATTGCCAGGATCATTAAGGAAGCTGGAAAACAAAACTTAGAGCAACAAAGGGAGACAGTGATTCCTCTGAGAGAGAAACTGCCTGATTATCACAAGCTGTCGCAACTCAGCTGTATTTTGGAACCCTGTGCTTCTCAGATCTGTGGAGACCCAGCCCTGCCCACAGCTCGTTATTAGACAGAAATACTTAGTGTCTGCACTTTAACTGAAAGGGGGAAAACACAAGTGATATAAAGAATAAGAAAGACACAAATGAATATTTCATCCTAGAAAGATGAAACTCTGAGTCAGCCTTGCCTGCTGGAAGGTAATTTCCAAGACAGTGACGGAGGAACTATAGGGCCTAGCTACTGGAGGGAAGTGGAAATGTCATCAACTGAACTTCAGATTATGTGAATAAACTTCTATTTGCTTATTGTCAGCTACTTTTCTACTAAACTCTTACAGCAGTGACACAAACCATGTCCTTCAGAGTCAGCATGAATCATTCCACAGTCAACTCACAATTTCCCGTAAGACCTGAGGCATGGTGTCCATACTTACTGACCTAGGTGCCTTCTTAGAAAAACGTGGATAATGTTCTATTTACCATGCTGCTACTGGAGTTGAGTGAGGTAAAATGTACATCAAGTACCAGGAATACAATACATGAACAATGAGTGCAAACAATTCATTTCCAGTGGGTGTCATGGTATAATGATTGTATATGCGTTGTGCACCTTGAATTGATAGCTCAGCACAATGACTAAACCCAGTCTTCAGAAATGCTCAGGAATGAGAGTGACTATTGAAGCTCAATTTCTATATAGTACTTTGACATTTGGGATGGGAGGCAGAAAACATCTACTATGCAACTAGATCTTTACAAGAGAACTCCTAAGTTACTTGACAGATTTATCCCATGGTGCTTTTTCCAGTGACAGAAACAGTCTATTCCTCATACATGTGACTTACTGAAACATGAAATGTAGCTACTGTAACTAACTGAATTCCTTAGCTTTATTTTCTTTAAATCTCCCATTTTCATAGTCAGTTATCTCTAATGCTGCCAAATTGAATAGCATATTATCTCTATACTGATTGACACTTTCACTAGACAATCTGGGCATTATAAAAGAAAAATAAAATAAAGTTAATAAAGGTTCAGTATACTGTCTGGAGCAATGGCTTGGCGACTGAAAGACTCATTTAATAAAAACTTCAAATCTTTGAGGAAATAAATTAAAGAAGATATCAGAAGATGGAAAGATCTCCCATGCTCATGGTCATCCTACCAAGGGCAATCTACAGACCCAAGGCAAAATTATGTGAATAAACTTCTATTTGCTTATTGTCAGCTACTTTTGTACTAAACTCTGTCAAAATTCCAACATAATTCTTCACAGATGTTGAAAAAACAGTTTTTAGCTTCATATGGAAAAAACAAAAAACTGGAATAGCTAAAACAACCCTGAATAATAAAAGAACTGCTGGATGTATCACAAACCCTCATTTCAAGTTGCACTACATAGCTATAGTTATTTTTTTTTAAACACATGGTATTGATGTAAAAACAGATATGTTGATCAATTAAATAAAAATTGAAGTACCAGACATAAATCCACACACCTCTGGACACATGACTTCTTTTATAAATATGCCAGAAATACACACTGGAAAAAAGTACAATATCTTCAACAAATGGTGCTGGTTAATCTAAAATCCAAATAGATCTATATTTATCACTACACACAAAACTCAAGTCCAAATGGCTTCAAAACTTCAACATAGAACCACATACATAGAACCTGATGGAAGAGAAAGTAGGGAACAGCCTTAAAGTGATTGGTACAAGAGAGAACTTTCTGAACACACACCATTAGCATAGGTAAAATAATCAATAATTAATAAATGGGACCTCATAACATTCTTGGGCATATAGCCAAAGGATAATTTATCCCACTACAGAAATGAACAATGATGTTCATTTTTACTTTATTCATAATAGCAAAATAATTCAAAGCAACCTAGATATTCCTCAACAGAAGCATAGATAAAGAAAATGTGATACATTTACACAATGGTGTATTACTCCATTTTAAAAAAATAATGGCATCATGAAATTTGCAGGCAAATGAATTGAACCAGAAAAAAATCATTCTGAGTGAAGTAACCCAGAAAGACAAATATGGTATGTATTCATTTATATGTGGATACTATCTATTGACTAATTGATAACCAAGCTACAATCCATATAGCCAGAGAGGTTATGTATAGAGGAAGGGACTAGATGGGACACATGGATCTTCTGAGAGAGAAAAATAGATTTCACAGATGGACTGGGTCAACAGGATACAGGAATGGAATAATCAAGCGAGTGAGAGAGGAGATGAGGTTGTGTAAGGGAGTGTGGAGAGAGAAAGCTGGAATTGAGTGGTACTCAAGGGGGTGCTATGGAAACCTAGTGCAAAAGAAACGCCCTAAAATACATGAAGCTGAGCCTAATGAAGTGAGAAAAATGGAGTCATCTCTTGTCACCGAAGGAAGCTTCTAATTCCAGGACTGAGTGACATACAATTGAGTTGTTAGTCAAAGGTGTCCCGTAGAAACCTCCAAACAACCCAGACTGTTGCCAAGACAATATAGGTTGCTCCCCACAAAGTGACAGCAAGGCCCCATTGCTGAAGACCACCCCCACACAACTCATTAAACATCAAGAAGTTAAGCTGGTACCTACATAGAACTTTCACCCCTATATTCTAGTCTGTTTGGTGTGGAAATATACTCTACAGGGTACCAAAAAAGAAATATAGACATCAAACCAACCACAAAACCTTTGATCTGTAATACTATCCTGCCTGCAAAATGTGCTAGGGCAATGGCAGCACAATGCTTATGGGAGTAACCAACCAATATCTTATTTGACTTAAGGCCCACTTTATGAAGTATAACCCACACCCCACACTGCTTGTGTGACCATCAACCGGAGACTAGATAGCCCAGAGACCTAGAGTAAAACCAAATACCGCTGGTATAAAGAAAATGTATGTAGTAATAAAATGGCTCTTAAGGATACTATCCTATGCTTGTAGATCAATGCCTTATCCAGCCATGATCAAGGAAGCTTCTTCCTGCAGTTGACAGAAACAAATACAGAGTCACACAGTCAGACATGATGCAGAGAGACAGACCTTAGAACATACAGTTTTAAATGGGATATCTTCATCAAATCCTTCCCATCAGAGTTGAAGGAACCCCTTGGAAGAAGAGGCAGAAAGAGTCTAAGTCAGAGGGTATGGAGGATAACCAAGAGCACGCTGAATCAACTAAGCAAGGTGCACATGATCTCACAGAGAAAGAAGCACCAGGATTCGTAGGGTCTACATGGTCTGCACCAGGTCGTCTGTGTACATATTATTGTTTTCAGCTGAGAATTTTTATGGGATTCCTGAGTGTGTGAACAAGTGGGTCTCTAAATCTACTGCCTTCTATTGGGTCTCTCTTCCTTCTGTTGGTCTGCCTTATCCAATTCCAGAACATGATGGATTTTTTCTTTTGTTTTGTTTTGTTTGTTTGTTTTATTTTTCGAGACAGGGTTTCTCTGTATAGCTCTGGCTGTCCTGGAACTCACTCTGTAGACCAGGCTGAGCTCGAACTCAGAAATCTGCTTGCCTCTGACTCCCAAGTGCTGGGATTAAAAGCATGTGCCACCACTGCCCGGCTTGTTATATCTTATTATATTTTATTTTGTTACATTTTGTTGTTATCTCCTAGAAACCTGATTTATTTTCCAGTGACAGAAAAGGAATGGATCTGAATGGGAGTGGAGGTATGGAGAAACTGGAGCGAGGAGAGGGAGGGGAAACTGTAATTAGGTTATATCATATAATAAAAGAATTTATTTTTAATAAAGTGGGGAAGGATGATGTTATTCCAGAAGTCCTGGACTCAATTCTCAGCACACACATAATGGCTCACAACCATCTATAATTCCAGTTCTAGAGGATCTGAGGCCCTCTTCTAATCTCCTCATGCAAATTGTGCACAGACATACATGCAAGCAAAACACCACATGCACATAAAATAAAATGTTTTTATATGCATGTTCAATATAGGTATCAAAAAATCTGATCCCTTAATGCAATTCCTGTTTCTTTAGAACAATCATATCTACTGAGCTATGAGGAATCTGTGTTCTTCTTACTGAAATCATCAAGGAGTAAGTGAGACAGTAACATAGCATACTGGCCTATTTGGATAGCTTTCCCAGAGTCCTCAGATATTATTACCAGATGTTTGATAAAACAAAATACACCAAGAAACCCTTTAGGAAGTCCTGCTTACGTGGCCTTCCCAAGAGGGTATTTCTGATCTAAGCTAATGCCAGTAGGTGCCAACTTTAAAAGAATTGGTGCTAGGCTGTCAACAGGAAACCTGGAATGAAGCTGACTTTGACGGACAGAGGTGCAGCCTGAAAATCCTCCTTTCCTTTTCTTGGACATAATCCTTTTAGAACAATAAATCTTAATCTCTCTTTGCCATGGACTGAATATCTCCATAGGTTCTAGAGGCTAAAACATCTTTATGGGTCCATTATACTGCCTTTCACACATATATGCATGTAAGTGCACACACATATTCATTTATAGATGATAGATGGTAGATGATGATGGTGATGAAGATGATGCTGAAGATGAAGAAGATAGATAGATAGATATCATTTATATATGATACATTACAGATAGATAGATGATAGATAGATAGATAGATAGATAGATAGATAGATAGATAGATAGATAGATAGGCAGGCAGATAGATAAGATGACAGGTGATAGATATTATTTTATTTGAGGACTCATGGTCCAGAAAATTTTCCATGACCATGATAATAGGAAGCATGACAACAGGAAACATGGCATGGAAGAAGTAGCTGAGAGCCTGTGTCTGATTCAAGGCCAAGGTAGGGAGAACAGAGCTCAAATAACACTTTCTAGTGCCACCACTGAACACACAGCAATTCTAGTGGCACTGTGTCACCCACTACCGTAATAGTAGCACACAAGTTTTCTCCAGCACTTCAACAATATCACAGCACTGTATCATGGTTCATGTATTACGCATTATTGTGCTTGTGGTTCTATATACACTAGGTCCTTTTTCTCTATCAGCCTTCAAGATTTTCGTTTTGGCAAGTTATGTGTATTAGCTTATTTTATGTTCTTTTGTTTGGGTATCTAAATGACTTTTTAGTTTGGGATCCTGTCATTAATCTTTTAAAAATGAGCCATTTTTTATGTTTTATTATATTTATTTGTGTTATAAGAGGAGACACGCAACTGCCCACATATGGAAGTCAGAGGATATTTTACAGAAGTCAGATCTCTTTTTCTGCATGTGGTTCCCCAGAATAGAACTGACTTCATCAGGCTTGGCCAAAAGCACCTTTGCTCACTAAGCCATCTCACCAGCCCTCAGCTATTATTTTCTCAAATGCTTTATGCATCCCTCTCTTCAGAGATTCCCATTATAAATTCTTGGTACATTCTTACTGTCCTCAAGTCTCAGGGCTTCTGTCTTGTTTTATGATTAACCTATTATCTCTCTGCTACTGTGCTGGGTTTCATTTGTTTTTATCATTTTTGTTGGATATTTCTCACAATTTTCTTCTGATCCCACACGCTGTTTACCATTTCTAATTGAGACTAAAACACGGTAATTATAATTGGAGAGTGTCCTGCTCACTTTTCTGAGTCTGGTTCTGTTCATGCTTTGGCTCTTGATACTGTATTTCCTTCTGATTTGTCTCCTTTACAATTTTACTTGAAAATGAAGGTAAAAGTATCCTTATGCCAGAAAATAAAGAAACTACTCCTTCTATGAGAATTTATGATTAGGGAATTATTCAATCTGACCAGAATTTGGGCTGTGTTTTGGGCTTGTTATTTGTGTGTTTGGCACTTTGTGCTCTATAGGCATAGACTCTTAATTCATATCTTTCTTAGGCTCTATAACCTCATTTCTCAAAGGTTCAAAAGAAATTGTTAATTTTGAGATGACACATTAATATTAGGGTGTCAGGGATTTAGAATCTCAAAAACTTAATGGCCACCAAAGCTTCCCTGAGCCAATGACTTTCAGGCTTTTATCTTACACATTCAAAGAATGAATTCATAGATCATGGAATGTGAGTTTTAGAAAGAAGTTTATTATAGATTCATAGATGGAAATTTAGGCGAGGTGGCAAGAAGAAAGACAGAGAGAGATAAGGAAAGGAAGAGAGTGAACAGGAGAGAGGGGGTGTTCTACATAGGGTCCCAGGAAATAAGGCATTGTGGAGTCTCTCTGCCTTGGGGCCAATAGGTGTTACTGGATGGAGAAAGTAGTAGTTGTAATGAGCTGGCTAGTCTCCTTCCCATTCCAGGTGCCCAAGCACCCCAAAGTCTCATTCACAAATCCAGCATGGTTTCCAAGAAAGTGTTACTTTCCTTTTGTGCCTTTCAAGAAAGGCAAAAAATATAAAGAAAAACAACTGGTTCCCTATGTCTTGATATCATATTAGCTATTTTGTCTCTTGACTTCCTGTGTAAAGTCAAATGACCTCATATCAGTAAACTCTCGGTTTTTAAAGTTATTATTTTCTTTTTGGTAGTATAATATAATTACATTATTTCCCCCTTTCCTTTCCTCCCTCTAAATCCTGTCACATACCTCTTGTTTTCTTTCAAATTTATCTTCGTTTTCATTAGTTATTGCATACACACACACTTCTTTTTTTTAAACACTTCTTTTTTGTTGTTTTGGGGGTTTTTTGTTTTGTTTTGTTTTGTTTTTATTAGATATTTTCTTCATTTACATTTCAAATCCTATCCCCAAAACCCCCTATACCCTCCCTTGGCACTGCTTCCCAACCCACCCACTCCTGCTTCCTGGCCCTGGCATTCCCCTGTACTGGGGCATATGATTTTCACAAGACCAAGGGCCTTTCCTCCCATTGAGAGCTGACTAGGCCATTCTCTGCTACATATGCAACTAGAGACACAGCTCTGGGGGTACTGGTTAGTTCATGTTGTTGTTCCTCTTATAGGGTTGCAGACCCCTTTAGCTCCTTGGGTTACTTTCTCTAGCTCCTTCATTAGGGGCCCTGTGTTCCATCCAATAGATGACCACATACACTTCTAACTACATAAATATAACCTGTTCAGACTGTAAAATGTTACTCATATGTTTGTTTTCATGTCTGACCATTTGGTATTGGATAACCAATGGATGTGCTCCTTACAAGGAAAGACTATTTCTCCTGCTCTCAGCACTCCTTAGAGGCCTATAGTTCATTGCATAGGGTTTAGAACTTGTGGGCCTTCTCCTGTCCATATTAGCATGTCTATGGGAAAGTCTAAGCAATCAAAAATCAAAAAAAAAAAGAGGGAGAGGAAGTTCCAAGAGGACCTGAGTTTTCGCTGAGACTGTGTCTCTAGGGATGTCAAAAGTATCTCTTAATGATCTTTATTTCCTCAGCCTCTTGAATCAGCACCTTTAGGATCCAGCTCCATAGATACACTCTGGGTTCCTGCTAGCATACATTGGCTAAATGGTTCAAATCCCCTTCTTTTTACTGGATCATCAGGATATCTCTAGTAATTTATGATGCAATTTCCCCCCATGTTCCTGGTTAAGATGCAGGGTAAGGTTAGGAAGTGAAGGTGGAAAAGGAGCTGTGCCGTTTTGCTGCATCTACATTTGTCTATAAAGAGATTACACTGTTACGTTATGTAAAGCAAGACTTTAAAAATCAGGAGAAAGGAACAACTAGATTTGAAGTTGACAAGCACTTTGATCCTGATGTCCCTATCCATAATCGCAGTCTTCACAAACAGGACTCTGGATTTTACAATCTTGATAGGGTTGAGAAGACAACTTGTTTGGAGCTCTAAGGAGGCCAGAGACTAGGGAAGTGAGGACTGAGAGACCTTACACAAAGCTTTACAAACTAGAATGTGAGAATAAGGAGGAGAAGGGGGAGAGAAGGGGGAAGAGTAAGAGGAGATGATAGAGAAGTAGAAAGAGAAGGAACAGGAAGAGGAGGAGGAGGGAGAGGAGGAGGAGGGAGAGGAGTGAGAGGAGGAAGAGGAGGAGGAGGAGGAGGGAAAGGAGAGGAGGAGGAGGAGAAAGCAAAGTGTAAGGTTAGAAGCCTTCCCAAACCTCACACCATCCCAGAGTGAAGCTTCAAAAGCAGAGATAAACCAGAGTGCCCACAGATAGCCTGTGCCTCATTATAATCCTAAACTCACCCCGCTCCCTGTGGAGACTTAAGATGCTAATAAGGCATGTGGTAGGTGAACTTGTATGCAGAACAGGTAGAGCATGATCCAGAAAGACAGCACTATGCATATGTCCCTAAAACCCCATGAATGTGGTCTGAAAGCTCCTTGTCTTTTGAGCTCAGGGATGTTTGAGCTGCTAAATCTCTTTGTGCCTTCCCACCTCCTCACTTGGACGGGTAGCTTTCTCTAGTAGATAATCTCTGCTTCTCTTGTATTGTGTGTCTTTCATCAGTTCCTTGTTCAGGCCACAGGAACCTGGAACTCCTACCGGGTGCCCTGTAAACTAAACACTAATATCACTGAACTCCTATAAAAGAAAATGCTTGGGGTATGGTACAAAACTATTTCCGCCCTTCGTCAGAAAGCCTCCTCTGTCTTGCTTCCAAGGAGAGACTCTAACTTTCCCCCTCGGTCTTCTGAATGGTCATGGATCATCCTCAACCTTTATCAGTCTTCCTCTACACTTTGATCCATCTAGGAACAGCCACTCTACTTAAAGCACCATTTGCCTTAGTCCCTTAAATGCCTGCTGTATCCCAGCTTTCACTGTGCTTCCTCCTGTAAGTGCCCCGTCATAGTTTACCACTACTGAAAGTTTTAACAACTATAGTGCAGCTGAGGCCAGGCCCCATCAGTGTCTCATCTATTCGTGAGGATGGTAAACCAATGCTTCATCCTAGCTCATAATATGCTTCTTTAGGATCCCTTTTTTCTTGCTACTAAGTATAACAGTGTGAGTAAGGCTGGTTGACTGATTAAAACTTTCATGATGCAGAGAGATTGTACTGTGGTAAACAAAAATATTTGAGGACCTCTTTAGCCCCTTTAGTATCCACTTACTGACTCTCCCTCTATACTACCTACCATCTTTGTGTCTGTTATGTAAATGTTCTAGAATGTACAAACAAACCTCTAGTTTTCACTAACCAAACAACTAAGAATGTGATCTGACTGAGATTAATCTGAGGCCTATAACCTACTTACTTACTACATATATCTACCAATGTATTTGAAAAGTATGATAATGTCTGGTTTCTTTGTCCTATTAACTTCGTGTAATTCTACCTCATTGAAATCTGGAATTTGGGGAAAACCTGAATCTATGATCCTGGGCTGTGGTTCTAGAATAAACTATCTCTTTTGTTCCTTTGAGATGAGAGATATTTTCTTTTTGTCAACAACAGATTTCCCCAGTTTCATCTCTGAAAATGGTTTCTATGGCTCCGAGGTTTGCTACAGAAGGTTAATAGATAATACTTCTTGAGAATAACTATGGGGTCCTAAAGGAAAACTGGCTGGCCAGAGGAAGAGTTTAAACAGAAAAGGCCTAGAAGCAGAGTGTTAAAATAAACCTCTATGATAAAGCTTTACCTGAAACACGAAAGTTTATTGAGCTTCTGTAGATGTCGGCCAGAAAAAAGCAGGACCACAGCCTGGAACCAGCTTCTCTAACTACCATGCACAGAGCTAGTTCCCTTGAAAATGCTCTCTAGACCTAAGAACAAGGTTCTGTTCATATTGAATTTACTCTGCCTATAGGTAATAGGTGAAATTGCTTAGAATAGGGAGAATCTGAGGAGAGGAGCAGCAGCTCAAAGAAAATAGATTTTACCTTTAAATTACTTGAAGTTGGCAGTTTAGAAAGTACGTGGACTTTCCAATACATCAACAAGGCAGCATAAACCTAGTGGTTACCACAGCAGCAGGATTTGAGCAAAGATTTTAACATACACTGAAAAATGCTAAACAGTCCTATGTTCTTTTTAAAATTAAGTGTCTTCTTAAATTTATTTTTAAAAGTTTGAAAAATACTTTAAATATATTAAATATGTTGTTAAATGATTTTAAAAATATGTATATTTTTAAATTATTATATCTTGCATGTATGCCTATGTATCCTGTACATGTCATGGTACATGTGGAAGCCAAAAGAGGGTATCAGATCTCCTGGAACTGGGGTCACAGGTTGTTGTGGGCTAACACATATTTGCTTGGATCTGAACCGAGGTCCTCTAGACAAGTACCTACTGCTTTTAACCACTGAGATGTCTCTTCTGCTCATTTTAGATTGTAACTTTCCTACTCGCCTAGCCCTCTATAATTAAATTTACGACATGTCAGAATTTTTCTTTTACCAAGGGGCTTCAGACAGTATGTGAGACCTCTGGGACTGAGCAGGTCCTCTAGGGTTAGCTCAGTTGAGGCAGAGCTGCAAGTATTTAAATCCACAAAATTAGCAATGAGAGTGAAACGAAGGCTAAAAATGTTCACTTCAACCAAGGGCAGTGCCTAGGCAGAGGCTCAGCTGTGTATTATCAGCAATCAATTCTCTCTGCAGCTACAGGAATGAATCCTTATAAGAAATACAACAAAAGTTCTGAAAAGAGCTGTGTGCAGCACACTCCAGCTTCTACTACACAGGGTGCCTGTTGGAAATAGAGCCTATTAGATCACAGATACTTTAGCTCTCTTCCCTCGCTACCCTAAAATTCAGGCCACACACCCCTGCAGTCTCTCCCTCTCAGATGTGACAAGCAACCTGTTTTGGCCTTGTAATTTCTCTCCCCATTGCAGCTGGAAGCCCAGCACCCAGATTCCCAGGCTCAAGACGACTTTAAAGTAGAACATTATGGCAGTCCATTCATGCCAGGCTAGCGAAAATGTTAACTAGCCCATCCCCATTTCTATCAGCTCCCAATACCTAAAAGCACATTTTACCTGAACTACCAATGGCCACACCTATCAGGATCCCAGATGAATTTCCTACCAGGCAACACACAGCCACCATATTCTCCTAAGGAACAGAGAAGGCAACAAAAAACCCACCCAACAAAGACAAGACCAGATATCAGCATCTTCCCAAACCGGATGCCTAGATACCATTGTAAAAACACTATCAGTAAGAGCCAGGACAATATGTCTCCCCTAGAGCCCAGCAATCCTACCACAGTGGGCCCTGATGTCCCCACACAGCTGCAGAACAAGTAAAATGCCTTAAAATAGATTCTATGAAGATAATACAAGTCCTTAAAGAAGAAACAAATAAATCCTTTTAAGAAATCTATAGCCAGGTGTGGTGGCGCATGCCTTTAATCCCAGCACTTGGGAGGCAGAGGCAGGCGGATTTCTGAGTTCGAGGCCAGCCTGGTCTATAAAGTAAGTTCCAGGACAGCCAGGGCTACACAGAGAAACCCTGTCTCGAAAACAAACAAACAAACAAACAAACAAACGAAATCTATAAAAATGCAAACAGCAGAAGGAAATGAACAGTTCAAGGCATGAAAGTGGAAATAGAATCAATAAGGAAAACCCAAACTAGGAAAATATGAGAAAGAAAACTTCAGAAACTCAAACAGGAACCTCAGAAGCAGGCCTCACCAACGGAGTATAAGAGATAGAAGATAGAAGCTCAGGCATTGAAGACACAATAGGAGAAATGGATACCTCAGTCAAAGAAAATGTTAAATCTAAATATATACTGGAACAAAACATTCAGGAAATCTGGGACAGTATGAGAAGACCACATCTAAGAATAGAAATATGAGAAGGAGAAGAAGCCCAGGTCAAAGAAAATATTTTCAACAAAATCATAGAAGAAAATTTTCTTCCTCTAAAGAAGGAGATACCTATCAAAGTACAAGAAGCATACAGAATAGCAAATAGACCTGACTAGAAAAGAAAGTCCCATCAAAACCTAATAATCAGAACACCAAATGTACAAAACACAGAAGAATATTGAAAGCTACAATGGAAAAAAAGAACAAATAACATATAAAGAGAGGCCTATTAGAATTACAACACACTTCTCAATGGAAACTCTAAAAGTCAGAAGAGTCTGGAGAAATGTGGTACCAACTCTAAGAAACCACAGATGACAGCCCAGAATGTTATACTCAGAAAAACTTTTAATTACAATAGACAGAGAAAATAACACATTTCGAGTCGCAGACGGGACAAGGCTGAGAGCTAGCAGGGAGCGGAGCGACAAGATGAATGCCGGCTCAGACCCCGTGGTCATCGTCTCGGCGGCGCGCACCGCTATAGGCTCCTTCAATGGTGCCCTGTCCACTGTGCCTTTCCACGAACTGGGGACAACTGTCATCAAAGAAGTCCTGCAGAGGTCCAAGGTGGCTCCAGAAGAGGTGTCCGAGGTCATATTTGGACACATCTTGACCGCAGGTTGTGGGCAGAATCCCACTCGACAAGCCAGTGTGGGTGCAGGGATCCCCTACTCGGTTCCAGCATGGAGCTGCCAGATGATCTGTGGCTCAGGCCTAAAAGCCGTGTGTCTTGCAGCCCAGTCCATAGCCATGGGCGACTCCACCATTGTGGTTGCTGGAGGCATGGAGAATATGAGCAAGGCTCCTCACTTGACTCACCTGAGAACAGGAGTGAAGATGGGTGAGGTGCCACTGGCTAACAGCATACTCTGTGATGGTCTTACAGATGCCTTTCACAACTACCACATGGGCATCACAGCTGAAAACGTAGCCAAAAAATGGCAAGTGAGCAGAGAGGCCCAGGACAAGGTTGCAGTTCTGTCACAGAACAGGGCGGAGCATGTGCAGAAAGCTGGCCTCTTTGACAAGGAGATTGTGCCAGTGCTGGTGTCTTCCAGAAAAGGTCTTACTGAAATGAAAATCGATGAGTTTCCTCGTCATGGGAGTAACCTCGAAGCCATGGGCAAGCTGAAACCTTACTTTCTTACCGATGGGACAGGAACTGTCACCCCAGCGAACGCATCAGGAATGAACGATGGCGCTGCTGCCGTGGTTCTTATGAAGAAGACAGAAGCTGAGAGTCGGATGCTGAGACCTTTAGCAAGAATAGTCTCCTGGTCACAAGCCGGTGTGGAGCCTTCTGTTATGGGAGTAGGACCAATTCCAGCCATAAAGCAAGCTGTTGCAAAGGCAGGCTGGTCCCTGGAGGATGTTGACCTGTTTGAAATCAATGAAGCCTTTGCAGCGGTGTCTGCGGCAATAGCTAAAGAACTTGGATTAAACCCCGAGAAGGTCAACATCGATGGAGGAGCCATTGCCTTGGGCCATCCTCTGGGAGCATCTGGCTGTAGGATTCTAGTGACCTTGCTACACACCCTGGAGAGAGTCTGCTTGTGGACGTTGTACATCGTGGTGCGGAGCCTAGTGCGCACCACGATGTACAACGTCCACAAGCAGAACAAGCACTGCTCATTGATATCTGTCAATATCAATGGTATCAATTCCCTAATGAAAAAAATACAGACTAACAGAATGGATACAAAAACAGAATCTATCTTTCTGCAGAATCCAAAAATATACCTTAACATCAAGAATAAACATCAACTCAGAGCAAAAGTTGGGAAAAGATATTTCAAGCAAATAGACCTAAGAAGCACACTTATGTAGCTATTTTAATATCTACCAAAAATAGATTTTAAACCAAAACTTATCAGAAGAGATAGAAAAACATTACATACCTATCAAAGGGGGAAAAAAATCTACCAAGAGTACATTATAATTTTAAACATCTATGTACCATATGCTCAAAAATAAAGGACACCCAAGTTTCCAAAAGAAACACTTCTATAGTTTAAATCACGTATTGAACCTATGCTGAATAGTTTTATATCAACTTTGCACAAACTAAAGTCACTTGAGAAAATGGAACATCAATTAAGAAAATGCTGCCACTGCCATGCAGTGGTGGTGCACGCCTTTAATTGAAGCTCTTGGGAGGCAGAGGCAGGTGGATTTCTGAGTTCAAGGCCAACCTGGTCTACAAAGTGAGTTCCAGGACAGCCAGGGCTATACAGAGAAACCCTGTCTCCCTATCTCAAAAAAACAAAAAAAAGAAAAAAGAAAAAGAAAGAAAATGTAGTAAGGCTGTAGGTCTTTTTCTTAATTAGTGATTGATGGAGGAGGATCTACTATAGATGGTGTTGTCCCTGGGCTGATGGTCCTGGGTTCTATAAGAAACAGACTGAACAAGACTTGATGAGCAAACCAGTAAACAGCACCCATTCATGGCCTCAGCTCCAGCCTCCAGGTTCCTGCCCTGTTTGAGATCCTGTCCTGAATTCCTTCAATGATGAATAGTGATATGGGAGTATAAGCCAAACACAATCCCTTTTCTCCCCAACTTGCTTTTTGGACCAAGTTGGTACCAGGTAGTGAGGTATTGCTGTGACAGACCTGACTTTGTTTGGGGGAGGATCGTGGAAGGACTTTAGAACTTTGGGCTAGAAAATCCTTTGAGCTTTGAGAGGTCAGTGAATGTTCTATAGGAACTGGAAAGTTAAGGATGTTGAGAGCTGTGCAGAAGATGGAGACCTGGCTTGTGAAGTTTCAAAGGGAAGTTTAAAGGCTCCATAGAAGCCATTTGCTATTTTAAATTAAGATTCTGTCATTGTAGCCAATGGGAGCTGAAGCCAAGATTAACAAGAGACCAGAAACACTGAAGTGAAACTTTTTCATTACTGGGACAATTTATGTTGGTTAGCTTGAGCTAAGAAATTAGCGGTGGTTAAAAAGAGACCAGTATTGCTGAAAGGAAGTGTTGTGTTTTATAAAAAGAAAAAGAAAGAAGAAGAAGAAGAAGAAGAAGAAGAAGAAGAAGAAGAAGAAGAAGAAGAAGAAGAAGAAGAAGAAGAAGAAGAAGAAGAAGAAGAAGCAGCAGCAGCCAGGGATATGTTTGGTGGAGGTACAGTACGGTGCAAAGAAGGGGGTACCTCTGCAGGCCCATGCTGAGGCATCCCTTACCCCTGAAGTACCAGCCATATGACAGTATAGTATAGTATAGTATAGTATAGTATAGTATAGTATAGAGTTTATTTAGAGCATGGGGAGGGGAATTGAGGGGGTAATGTAAGACCCCAACTCAATTTGTTTCTTAGACCCCTAGAAACAAAGCCCAGCAAAGAGTTCTTTGTTCTTCCACCTTCAGCCTGAGTTACCGATGACCTCTGGAACTAGCTCATCTTAAACTCACCCTGGCACCTCTTTGTGTAAGGGACTAAAAATGTTTGCCAAAGATAAGTCTGAAACCCTTCCATAGGAGATGGGCTGTAATGCATCATCCCCAGTCTTACGATGTTTATTCAGATCCCCACCAAGAATGTTTACCAAAGATAGCCTGTAACTCTTCAGTAAGAGATGAGCTGAAATGTTTACTCAGCTTCCCATTCTTTTTGAACTTACCCCCCCACTTCCTTATTGTATTTCCTTTAAAAGCCCTCAATTGAAACTGCTTAAAGGTCCATCTCCTATGAGCTCGTCCTCAGCATGCTGAATTTTCCGGATTCAAAATGCATATTGCATCCAGAATGGTTTCTCTCAAGTTATTGGGGCTTTGTCACATTCCGGGACTTGAGCAAGGGTCTCCCCAGGAAAGGGGGTCTTTCAGTAGTAGAAACAGAGAAAAGGGGAGAAAGAGGGGGGAATGGCCATGAGCACATGGAGAGAGGGGGAGGGGAATGGGAAGAGAAGGGGCAGAAGAGAAAGAGCGAGCGAGCGAGCGAGAGAGAGAGAGAGAGAGAGAGAGAGAGAGAGAGAGAGAGAGAGAGAGAGAGCAAGAGAAGAAAGTGAGGAGGGGGCAAGCAGCCCCATTTATAGTGAGTCAGGTATACATGGCTGTTACAGATAACTGTGGGGCAGAGCCTAGAAGAAATGCTAACAGGAAGTCTTCGGGGAAGTGTTTCCTCACGATCAACACACAGAAGTTGTGGTTGTACTTTATAATGTCAGCTGAGCTTTGTAGTGTAAGAGTCACCTAGGTGGTGCTGGTTTCTAAGTTATAAAGGCGTTATGGAGAGGAGCTGAGGCTTTATACAATATGTCGGGGCTGGAGAACCTGAGGAGAACCCAGGAGAGGCTTTTGGTGGAAATGTAGCCCAGGTGCAGCAAGGGACTCCAGTAGTTTTGGAAAAGCCCAAGTATCTCCATGGTTATCCATGGGATGACCACCAAGAACAGCAGCAACAATGGTGTGGAGCCAGTCAGAGCCAAGATGACAAATTGTATGTGCGTTGCAGAGAGCAGAGCCAGAGAAGTGACCCAAGCCCCCTAGAGGAGCCCAGAAAATCATGAGTGAATCCCAGCTATTGGGCTTTGAGTTATTTCAACTAATCGTTTGTTTTTGCTTTGTTCAGATCATGACTGTGCCCTGGTTCTTCCCCCTTGAAGTAAGAATGGATTTAATTTAGTTCTTTATTGGGCAGATGCCCACAGTAAGGAGAACGAATTTTTAAAGAGATTTTAGGTTTTAAAAAAGACTTTGAATTTAAAAAAAAAAAAAAAGACTGAAATTTTAAAGTGTTAGAATTTGTAATAACTGTGGTACTTTTTAAGGTTTAAAATGTTTTATATTTTGATATTGATGTATCATCTTGGGGGATGAACAAGAAAGGAAAGGTGTGGCTTAACAGTGGTGTGTTTGTGTGTCAAATTGACAAGGTGTCAATTACAATGCAGTTTAATGTCAACTTGACACAAACTAAAGTCACCTGAGAGGATGGAGCCTCTGTAAAGAATATGCTTCCGTTAGATGGGACTGTAGGCAAGCCTGGGGGACATTTTCTTAATTAGTGACTGGTGAAGAAAGGTCCGGTTTATTGTAAAGTAGAACAATGCCTGGGCTAGTGGCCTGGGTTTTATGGGAAAGCAAGCTGAGCAAGCCAGCAAGCAGCACCATCTATGGCTTCTGTATCAGCTCCTGCCTATAGGTTTCTGCCCTGTTCAAAGTTGTGCCCTAACTTCCTTAGAAAAACACTGAGTGATGTGCAAGCATAAGGCAAATAAACCCTTTCCTCCCCAACTTGCTTTTAGCCATGGTGTTTCATAATAACAATAGAATCCCTAAGACAAACCCTCACCCACTGATAATGGGAGACGTCAATATCCAACTCTCACCAATAGACAGGTCATTCAGACAAAAATTAAACAGAAATTCTGGAGCTGACTGAAGTTATTAAACCAAATGGACTTAACAGATATTTATAGAACATTTCACCTAAACACAAAAGAATATATACCTTCTTCTCAGCACCTCATAGAATATTCTCTAAAATTGACCAAGTAATCAGAACAAAAAGCAAGTCTCAAAAGATCAAGAACATTGAAATAACACTCTGCATCCTATCTGAGTACCACAGAGTAAAGCAACAAACAACCGAGCCACTCACTTAGAAATTAAAGACTTTCTAGAATGGAATGAAAGTGAATATATAACATAGTCAAACTTATGGAACACAATAAAGGTGGCTCTAAGAGACAAGCTAATAGCACTAAGTGCCTGCATCTAAAAATTAAAACAACTTAACGGCACATCCAAAAGCTCTAGAACAAAAATAAAGCACACTCAAAAGAAGTCGATAGCAAGAAATTATCAAACTTAGGTCTAAAACTAATAAAATAAGTGGTTAGGACCAGGGGAAGCACTACAATGAATCAATGGAACAAAGTAGGTTCTTTGAGAAAATCAGAACAATAAGTAGGGTTCAAATCTACCACCAGGAAAAGACCACAGACTCCATTCAAATTATAATTAAATGAATTTATTATTCATTGCTGACAGGACCACAGCCAAATTGAAAGTGTGTCATGTGGATGGGCTAAGGGGAGGTTTTTTGTAAAGGTGGAGACTACAGTTATTTCATTCCTGTAGAATGTGCAGCTGAGCGAGAAACTTTCACACACACACATACACACACACAAGTTAGTGAGGAGCTGTCTCTTTCTCGGGCTTACAGCCATATAGAATCTGTCTCCCTGTACACAGTGATAAGGGGGTTTACAAAAACCAGAGCAAGTGGTTAATTAGCTCACAGCAGGTTTACAACTCTGGGGAGACTTATGGAGTCAGAGTTGCAAGGAGCTTATCTTTCAGGAATTTAGACCGGGTGCCTAGCACAAAATGAAGTTTTCCTCACCACCAAACCAGCACCTTTGAAGGCTCCTTGTCTCAGGACTTTTCCTTTGTTTCTTTTCTTCCTTTACTTCTTTCTTTTTTAATTTTACCTTTTTAAATTTTATTTAATTTATAATTTGTTTTCTTTTTATCCTACAAGTCCTTTACATATATATTATGGCTTCCAGATAATGTTTTCATGGAATTCCTGAATGTGTGAACAAGAGAATCTGCATTTCTTATTCCTTCTCTTGGGCTCTTTTCCTTCTGTTTGTTTTTCCAATTTTTTTAAATTGAATATTTTATTTATGTCCATTTCAAATGTTATTCCCTTTCCCAGTTTCCCCTCTGCAAACGCCCTATCCCATCTGCCCTTAACCTGCTTCTATGAGGGTGCTCCCACACACACCTACCCACTCTTCACACTTCCCTAGCATTCCCCTACACTGGGCATCAAGCCTTCACAGGACAAAGGGCCTCCCCTCCCATTGATGCCACATAAGGCCATTCAGCTCCTTCAGTCTCTTCCCTAACTCCTCCACTGGGGTCCCTGTGCTCAGTCCAATGGTTGGCTGCAAGCATCTACATCTGTTATTGGTCAGGATCTAGCAGAGCTTCTCTGGAGACAGATTCTCTGGACTCAGGCTCCTGTCAGCAAGCACTTCTTGTCATCAGTAAAAGTGTCTGGGTTTGGTGTCTGCATGTGAGATGGATCCCCAGATGAGGCAGTCTCTGGATGGCCTTTCCTTAAGTCTCTGCTCTACTCTTTGTCCCTATATTTCCTTTAGACAGGAGCAATTCTGGGTTAAAATTTTGGAGCTGGATGGGTGACCACATCCCTCAACCTGGAGGCAGGGAGGGCCATGCCTAACCTTTGGATATGGTCTGGACAGGGTCTCCCTCCCTTTAAGGGGTATTTCAGCTAATGTCATCCCTGTGGAGTCCCGAGGCTCTTGCTTTCCTGGCATCTGGGACTTTCTGGTTGCTACACACAGTTCCCCATCCCCCATCGCAAAACACCTCTGGTCAATTTCCTGACCCTCTGTACATCTCCTACAGCTCCTCCCATATCTGATTGTGCCCCTCTTTTCCCTTCCCCCTCTTCCTTCCAAGTCCATCCCACCATTGATTATATTGCTCCTCCTTCTAAGTTGGACTGAAACATTCACTCTTTGGTCATCCTGCCTCTTGAGTGTCACGTGATCTGTGAGTTGTATCGTGTGTATTCCATGTTCTTTGCCTAATATCCACTTATCAGTGAGTACATACCATGTGTGTTCTTATGTGACTAAGTTACCTCACTCAGGATGATATTTTCTACCATTCATTTGCCTGTGAATTTCATGAAGTCATTGTTTTTAATAGCTGAGTAGTACTCCATTGTATAAATGTACTACATTTGCTGTATCCACTCCTCTATTGAGGAAGATCGGGGTTGTTTCCAGTTTCTGGCTATTATAAATATGGCTGCTATGAACATAGTAGAGCATGTGTCCTTATTACATGTTGGAGCATCTTCTGGGTATATACCCAGGAGTGGTATAGCTGGGTCTTCAAGTAGTACGATGTCCAATTTTCTGAGGAACCACCAGACTAATTTCCAGAGTAGTTGTACCAGTTTGCAATTCCACCAGCAATGGAGGAACCACATCCTCACCAGCATCTGCTGTCACCTGAGTTTTTGATCTTAGCCATTCTTACTGGTGTGAGGTAGAATCTCAGGATAATTTTGTGTTGCACTTACCTGATAACTAAGAATGTTGAACATTTCTTTACATGCTTCTCAGCCATTCAGTATTCCTCAGTTGAGAATTCTCTGTTTAGCTCTGTTTCCCATTTTTGATGGGGTTATTTGGTTCTCTGGAGTCTACTTTCTTGAGTTCTTTGTATATATTGGACATTAGCCCTCTATCGGATATAGGATTGGTAAAGATCTTTTCCCAATCTGTTGGCTGCAGTTTTGTCCTATTGACAGTGTCTATTTTAGGAAGTCCCATTTGTCAATTCTCGATCTTAGAGCATAAACCATTGGTTTTCTGTTCAGGAAATTCTCCCCTGTGCCCATGTGTTGGAGACTTTTCCCCACTTTCTCCTTTATTAGACTCAGTGTATCTGGTTTTATGTGGAGGTCCTTGATCCATTTGGACTTGAGCTTTGTACAAGGAGATAAGAATGGATCAATTTCCACTTTTCTACATGTTGACTGCCAGTTGAACCAGCACTGTTTGTTGAAATGCTATCTTTTTTCTCAACTGGATGGTTTTAGCTTCTTTGTCAATGACCCTAGATTTGTGGTTTCATTTCTGGGTTTTCAATTCTGTTCCACTGACCTACATGCCTGTCTCTGTACCAGTACCATGCAGTTTTTAGCACTATTGCTCTTCAGTAGAGCTTAAGGTCAGGGATGGTGATTCTCCCAGATGTTCTTTTATTGTTGAGAATAGTTTGCTCTATCCTGGGTTTCTTGTTATTCCAGATGAATTTCAGAATTGCTCTTTCTAATACTATGAAGAATTGAGTTGGAATTTTGATGGGGATTGCACTGAATCTGTAGATTGCTTTCAGCAAGATGGCCATTTTTACTATATTAGTCCTGTCAATTCATGAGCATGGGAGATCTTTCCATCTTCCAAGGTCTTTTTTGACTTCTTTCTTGAAGAAGACTTGAAGTTCTTGTCTTACAGATCTTTCACTTGTTTGGATAGAGACACACCTAGATATTTTATATTCTTTGTGACTATTGTGAAGGGTGTCGTTTACCTAATTTCTTTCTCAGCCCATTTATCCTTTGAGTATAGGAAGGCTACTGATTTGTTTGAGTTAATTTTATATCCAGCCTCTTTGCTGAAGTTGTTTATCAGCTGTAGGAGTTCTCTTGTGGAATTTTTGAGGTCACTTAAATATACGATCTCATCTGCAAATAGTGAAATTTTGACTTCTTCCTTTCCAGTTTGTATCTCTTTGACCTCCTTTTGCTGTCTAATTGCTCTAGCTTGAACTTCAAGTACTATATTGAATAGATAGGGAGAGAGAGAGCAGTCTTATATACTCTGATTTTAGTGAGATTGCTTTAAGTTTTTCTCCATTTAGTTTGATGTTGGCTACTGGTTTGCTGTATAATTCTTTTACTATGTTTAAGTGTGGGCCTTGAGTTCCTGATCTTTCCAAGACTTTGAACATGTAGGGATGTTGACTTTTGTCAAATGCTTTTTCAGCATCTAATGAAATGATCATGTGTTTTTTTTTTCGTTGAGTTTGTTTATGTCGTGGATGAAATTGATGGATTTCTCTATATTGAACCATCTCTATATGCCTGGGGTGACGCCTAGTTGATTGTAGTGAACGATCATTTGATGTGTTCTTGGATTCGGTTTGAGAGAATTTTATTGAGTATTTTTNCATTAATATTCATAAGGGAAATTGGTCTGAAATTCTTTCTTTGTTGGGTCTTTGTGTGGTTTTGCTATCAGCATAACTAGGGAATCATAGAACAAATTGGGTAGAGTACCTTCTGTTTTTATTTTGTGGAACAGTTTGAAGAGTACTGGTATTAGGTCTTTGAAGGTCTGAGAGAATTCTGCACCCATCTGGTCCTGGGCTTTTTTTGGTTGTGAGACTATTAATGACAGCTTCTCTTTCTTTAGGGGTTATGTGACTGTTTAGATGATTTATCTGATCCTGATTTAATGTTGGTACCTGGTGTCTCTCTAGAAAAGTGTCCTTTTCATCCAGATTTTCCAGTTTTGTTGAGTATAGGCTTTTGTAGTAGGGTCTGTTGATTTTTTTAATTTCCTCAGTTTCTGTTGTTATAGTTCCCTTTTCATTTCTGATTGTGTTAATTTGGATACTGTCTCTGTGCCCTCTGGTTAGTCTAGCTAAGGGGTTTATCTATCTTGTTGATTTTCTGAAAGAACCAACTCCTAGTTTTGGTTGATTCTTTGTATAGTTTTTTTTTGCTCCTACTTGGTTGATTTCAGCCCTGAGTTTGATTATTTCCTGCTTTCTACTCTTGGGTATATTTGCTTCTTTTTTTTCTAGACCTATCAAGTGTGCTGTCAAGCTGCTAGTGTATGCTCTCTCCAGTTTCTTTTTGGAGGCACATAGAGCTATGAGTTTCCCTCTTAGCACTTCTGTCAATGCGTCCCATAAGTTTTGGTATTTTGTGCCTTCATTTCATTGAATTCTAAAAAGTCTTTAATTATTTCTTAAAATTAAATTCTAAAAAGTCTTTCTTTTATTTCTTCCTTGACCAAGTTATCGTTGAGAAGGATGTTGCTCAGCTTTCATGTGTATGTGAACTTTCTGTTGTTTTTGTTGCTACTAAAGACCAGCCTTAGTCAGTGGTGATCTGGTAGGATGCATGGGATTATTTCAATTTTCTTGAATCTGTTGAGGCCTGTTTTGTGACCAATTATATGATCAGTTTTGGAGAAGGTACTATGAGATGCTGAGAAGAAGGTAAGTTTTTTTTGTTTTAGAACAAAATGTTCTATAGATATCAGTTAAATCTATTTGGTTCATAACTTCTGTTAGTTTCACTGTGTCTCTGTTTAGTTTCTGTTTCCATGATCTGTCCATTGATGAGAGTGTGGTGTTGAAGTTTCCCACTATTATTGTGTGAGGTGTAATGTGTGCTTTGAACGTTAGTAAAGTTTCTTTTATGAATGTGGGTGGCCTTGCATTTGGAGCATAGATGCTCAGAATTGAGAGTTCTTCTTGGTAGATTTTTTTTTTCTTTGATGGATATGAAAAGTCCTTCCTTATCTATTTTGATAACTTGGTTGAAAGTAGATTTTATTCTCTGTTAGAATGGCTACTCCAGCTTGTTTCTTGGGACAGACCATTTTCTTGGAAAATTGTTTTCTAGCCTTTTACTCTGCTTTAGTGTCTGTCTTTGTACCTGAGTTGGGTTTCCTGTATGCAGCAAAATGCTGGATTCTCTTTATGTATCCAGTCTGTTAGTCTGTGTCTTTTTATTAGGGAATTGAATGCATTGATGTTAAGAGATGTTAAGCAATAGTAATTGTTGCTTCCTGTTATTTTTGTTGTTAGAGGTGGAGTTATGTTTATGTGGCTATCTTCTTTTGAGTTTGTTGAAAAAAAAGACTGCTTTCTTGCTTTTCCCAGGGTGTAGTTTCCCTCCTTGTGTTGGAGTTTCCATCTATTATCTTTTGAAGGGCTGGATTTGTGGAATGATATTGTATAAATTTGACTTTATCATGGAATATATTGGTTTCTCTATCTGTTGTAATTGAGAGATTTGCTGATCACCCACTTGCTCCCCTCCACCAATACCACTAGGGTAAGCTCTCCTACACTGCCCTGACTAGGTCACCCAATGCAGCAGCCAGCAAGGGGCAGGGCCAGCTCTCCCACTCTCATGACCTAGGGTCCATCTTACATGCCTGCTATAGGCAGCCAGGGGTTATAGGGGAAGCATCTCTCCATAGGGAAGCATCTTTTCATAGACTATGATACCCCCCAAGGCAGACTATGGACAGGCTAGTTCTTTCAAACTCATGCCTTCTAAATGGCTCATATGCTACCTCACCATCAGGATCAGCTCTATTGTGCTGTCCAGGTAAGGCTCAGTGCCAGCTCTTATGAGCCTCAGACATCAACGCAGACTCCAGCTGCCATAAGACCATTGACCCAGATATGGCCTCTGATAGCAACACGGACCTGAATATCCCATGGCCTCAGGTAACATCAATGTCACTCAGATCAGCTTGTTTACCCATGATAGCATGGCCCTCAGATAGCCACAGAGTCTCTGGTGACAGCCCAGACCACAGATATCTACCTGTTCTTTGATAGTAACTCTGTCCACAGACCCCCCTGCTGAGGCAGAACCATGGACCCAGACATGGCACTTGGCATCAATCCAGTCAGAACCTCACCATGGCCTCCTCATATCTGCCTCTTCCTCAACACTGACTCCAGTTCCACCTTTCTCCACAGTGTACAAATCATCTCTCCCCTTTCAAACCGTATTCCATCTCCCTAATCTCTCTATCACACAGTTGTCAATAGTAGTAGAGCCTGAAGCAGGTGCTTTCATGTCTTTCTTCCAGCCTCCCAAGACAAGCATGGCCAGGGTGGGCACTTGGGTGTCTGTCTTCAGACTGTCTTGGCTGGCAGGACCCAGTTTTCTGTTTTCTCTTACTATTTTGTTTTATTTTATTTTGCTTTATTGTCCCAACAAGATCCTAACTTTTATCTATTGCCCTTCTGCCTAAGACTCTGGCACAGAGGCTGGGACATGTGATGTGGAACATTTCCTCCCAGCATGAAGAAAAACAATGAAAATACAAGGAATTCCTTTGTCCTTTGGAATGAAAGTGTTTCTCTCTTCAGGACCATTGCTATGCTACCCATGACAGGTGTCTCTCTTAATGAAGCTCCTCTTGAGATCTGAATGCTTGCTTTTTCCATTCAAAGCCCATCATGGCTGTCCGTGACTGTGACCCCAAAACTCTTCTTAAAAAAAAAAAAAAAAAAAAAAAAAAAAAAAAAAAAAAAAAAAAAAAAAAAAAACCTCTGCTAAAAAAAAAAATCTCTGCTGCAGGATAGTTCTCAGTTCCCTCCCTACGCACGTTAGCATCGTGTATTATATATATAACATATATATAACATATATATTATACATATCTAACAAGACCCTTGCAAGGTTTTTGTAAAGTTGTAAGGCTCTTAAACCTATATAATTTGTAAATTTCATCAAGATTCATGCACTGTTTCTTTTCTATTTTTTTTTTAAATATATTCTAAATGTAAGTACAGGAATTTTGAGCAACTACCCCAATCTCATCTAAGCTGTGAAATTAAAAAGTAAAAAAGTTCTTTTACATAGGCAGAGTTTTAAAGGAGAAGGCTTAAACATTTGACACTGAGGTCAAAACAATCGTCCCAGTAGAAAGTCAGAGAGACTATAAAGCTGTGGAAAATGCCCATGGCTGGGAGTGGAAGCTGTACTGTTTTTAAACTAGTGATTTCTGTGTCTTGGGAATTCTCCAATTTGCTGGTGCATATGTAAATTAGACATTGAGGTGGAAAAAATCTGATGGGTAATTTGAACGGAAGCAAGAGAACTCTGTTTAGTTGATAACTCAAGATAAAGAGTCCAGGCTTGGGCATGGTACCTGGCCAAAAATTCAAAGGGGGAGGATGAACCAGGTAGTAAAAGAAAAAAGGCTGCTGTTTAGCCAACATCTTGAAGAATTAAGGCTTTGTGAATCTGCCTAGAGAATGGGGCTGCCTTGCTCCGAATTCATAATAGTACCAAGCCCTTGTGAAAGATTTAAGTGTAAGAGCTGAAAACTTTAAAGATGTCTGGTGCACTGAAGAAAGTGAATCATGGATGGCACTAGACAAGTACTGGACCACAGCACTACATCCCCAGCTCTACTCCACTGGTATTACTAAAGGGAGCTGTAGAGAGATGTTTCCCATGCTCCCAATAAACTCTATAGCCTCACCCTTCTGCTGTTCTCAGTAGCCATTCTCTGTGGGCATGTTACAGTTCTGAGGAGAAAGTTTCCCTAATGCAAGTGCTGCAGCTCTGAAGAGGAAAGATTTCCATCTTGGCAGTGGGAGCCAAGGAATACTGTAAAGTCACACTGCAAACCTCACACCCAGATTCACTGGGGAAACCACAAGAGGGTGCCTGCAAGAAACAGCAAAGCAACAACAAAGAACTCAGTGGAAGGCAGGTTTTATATAGGACTTCTTGGGGGTGGAGTTTTCCGGGGGTGGGGTGGTGGGGTGGGATTTCAAGTCCTGATCTTGGGGCCAGCCTAACAATTGGTGGGATTTCAGGTTAAGAGATTGGTGGATTTTTCAAGCTCAGGGATTGGTGGGTGGGGTTTTTCCAAACTCAGGGATGGGTGGGTTTTCAAGCTCAAGGATTAGTAGCTTGGACGTGTCTCTCTACAGTGGTGACGTGCCATGAATTTGCCTCTGACAAAGACAACTGGCCACAGTATGGTAGAGGCTCAGATAGAAATAAGCCATGAAGTCTAGTATTATTAGACTTTAGTGCTTTGGTCAGTGAAATATCAAAATGTAAAGTTAGTAGAGATAGTAGCTTATATGTACTATGATTCAGTATTTCAACTCTGAAGTAAAGTTGGTAATAATCAGAACAAGGATGATAAAGAATCATATTGACTTTAAGATAGCTACCCTTTATAGGGGAGGAAATGACTTTATAACTCCCTTCCGGAGTTGCCTTGCTTGTCAACAAGGGAATCTGGGAAGTGTAAGATTTGAGGCTTTTTTGTTTTGTTTTGTTTTGTTTTGAGAAGGGGAGTTGGGTATTTTTTATTGTTTTATTTTTGTTTTTTGTTTTTTTATTTTTTATTTATTTACTTATCTTTTTAATGTATGAATGCTTTGTCTGTATGTATGCCTGCATGCTAGAAGAGGGCATCAGATCCTCTTATAGATAGCTATGAGTTACCATGTAGTTGCTGGGAATTAAACTCAGGACTTCTGGAAAGATAGCCAGTGTTCCTAACCACTGAGCCATCTCTCTAGCAGCAGGAAGTATAATCTTTTAGCAAGAAACTGTCAACCTACTGTGTCCCAGAGATGGTAGTAGAAGTTTTTGTTAATCATGTCACTGATTATGACATAACACTATACTCATTGTTATTTTAGCTAAGGCTTAGACAGTGTAAGCAATTTATCCAAGTTTAATAACTGTTTAAATATCTGATAAAAGTTTCCAAACAAGGCCTGTGGTCTATCTTCAAAATCATGCCTCTAAATTTGTGCTGCCAGGCTGTTTTAGAGCAAAGGAAGCAACATTACTCTGAACTCAAAGTTCCCTGTGATGCATTTAATTTTATGAAGCCAAAAATCTCCCCATCCTGGAGATGAAGTAGTGCCTTCATGATGCACAAGTCTTGACTTTGTCTCCTGCCCATACCCAGGGTAGATTGAAAGGTAGATTAAGTATCTCTACCATACAGAAAAACTACATAGCCTAAAACTTAATTAAATAGCACTAAGAAAGAGCCTAAGTGATGAAGAGCACCCAAAAGTTTTAGAATCAGCTCAGTAAAACAGCAGAGTGAAGAAGGAAAGGGACCACACAGAAAGACACACTAGCCCAGGTGTAAACTTTATCTCCATCTCAGCATCTCAGGAAGATGGGCCATGGCCAAGTCTCATCTTAAAGCAAGGGTGTCTTTCTTATACCAAAATAAGCAATAAAGATTTGGAACACTGAGCCCTGTTTTTCAACAGGGCTACCAAGATTTTAGCCAAGCACTCTCTAAGGAAAAAAATAACCAAAAAGATAAAAGACATCCTCTGGTACTTCCAATCAACAAAGAGTTGAACTTTGCAAGTATCACGATTGTTGCTCTAAGTGAATTTAACCCTAGAATGAGACTTTTGTCTCCTTGTCCATCACAGAAGACTTAGCTATGTGAACCAAAAAAATAGATTGCATAATGCACACAATGCCTTCGGCATCAGGTCAGTTTGCTGGACCCTGGTGTAGCCAAGTGATAACAAAATAAGTAAATAGGCAGACATGATAGATTTCCCAAGCAGATCAGAGTTTTCTGCCCTGATGAATAACTCTGCTGGGAAATTAAAGGAAGGGGTCATTTTATATGGGAACAGTATGTCTGTCTTTTCTCAATTCAGAAAGCCTTGAGACTTAATACCAGGATTTCTCCTCTGACTTTAGACAGCTTCAGTCCATGCTCACAGGCATTATTTTAATTGATGGAACTCAGTCAAATGACACTGTTTCCTTATAGTAAAAAAGAACCTGGGAAAGACGGGTGATTTGTGTGCATGCACACATAGACATTTTACTTGAAATAAAAAGTGGAATCTTTTTTTTTTTTTTCAATCTCCAGTGCAGAAAAGGATGGAATTTCCCCTCCATTCTCTGAAGAGTCACTGGAATAAATGATAAAGATATTTTAAATAAGATGAAAAGCATAAGAATGTTTTTGTTTGTTTGGGGGATGGGTTTTTTGGTGAGGGTTGGTTGGTTTTGTTGTTGTTTTGTTTTATTGGTTTCTGGTTTTGGTAGAATCTTGCTATGCTGGTCTTAAACTGTGATGGAGTTCAATAACACCAGTAAAGATCACAGACTCAATTAAAATTTTAATTAAATGAATTTATTAATTACTGCTGGCAAAACCACAGCCTTAAAGCCAAATGACAATGTGGCTTGCAGAACTGTGGGAAGGGTATTTAAAGGTGGAGGCCTCAATTAGCTCCTTTCTGCAGAATGTGCAGCTGAGTGAGAAACCACTTCACTCCCCCCAACTAGTGAGGAGATGCATTCCCCCCTCCCCACATACAACAATAAAGGAGTGGTCTCATTCCCAGTTACACAGCAATAAGCAGGTTTACAAAAGCCAGAACAAGTAGTTAATTATCTCACTTTTTACAATTCTAGGAGGGGACAAGGAATTAGAGTTGCCAGAAGTTTATCTTTTGAGTTTATAATGGGTGTCTAGTGCAAAATAGAGTTTTTCTTACCCACTACAGAACTTGTAACTCAAATGTAGAGACTACAGGTGTGCACCACCACATTGGACTTTATACAAATTCATAATACGTGAAGTAATAACAACATAAACAAAGGCCTAAGAATGTGGATACCTATTGGTAATTCAGAATGAATACAGCCCATTCTGTGTAAAGAAGGGGATAATAGGAAATGTTCTGGAAATATCGAATGATCTTGGAAAACTTGAAGAGCATTTGATGGCCTGGGACAGAGTCCATTGGGCCCAATGAATGGACAATAGATTATATAAATAATTGATCTTTATGGATCCAAAAGATGGTGTGCCTTCTACATAAATGATAATTAACTGAGATAAATTCAGATGGAAGAAGAGGTATATGATGCAGTGGCTCAAAGCTAATAAAACTGCAGAGTTCCTATGGTGGACACCATGTAACACTTAAACACTTAAACTTACACATGACCACACACAACAGGCAAGGTCAGCATAGCTAAAGAAAAGTATGTCCCATTGTTGGAACTTCTCACCATAACTCAAGAATAATCCTTCCCTCCATTAAAATTTGTCTATAGAATAGCCTCTTTAAACTTCCACGATGCAACTCTCCTGAGAAGTTTGTGCCCACTTTGTTGAATACAAATGCCCTTTTCTTTGTTTTCTTTTCTCATTCACTTATAAGTCTAAGTGTGTATTGTTTTCTTAATAAACCATACATGTTATTTAACAAACCAACAAACATTAACTTTGCTTGACTTATTCATCCTGTAACTTAAAACATTTTAAATGTGTGTGTGTGTGTGTGTGTGTGTGTGTGTGTGTGTGTGTGTGTGTGTGTTAGAGAGAGACAGGGAGCCAGAGAAAGGGGCAGGCAGGGAGTCATTCATGATGCAGAGGGCAGAGGACAACTTTGTTGAGTCGGTTTTCCTCCCACAGTCACATTGGCTTTGGAGACTGAACTCATCCACCAGGGCTTAAACAGCCAGGAATTGTAGCCCCCCAGTCCCTCACCATGAAATCCTCTCCTGGGGTGTCAGCCTCCCAGCTTCACCTACATAGAGGATCTGAAAGGAATACCTCAGGCACACACCCAGTGATAGATCTTGATTGCTAATGAAAAGACTACTTGAGGCAATAGTCCTGTTTGGTAAATCCAGTCAAGTAGAGAAAAAAAAAGTTCCAGGAAGCCTCTTGCTGGGGCTGGAAAACAAGGGAAAGATGTGCCCTCCCCTGAGACTTGAGCTGGCTGAACCTGACTTTGTCTGCCACAGTCGGCTAGCCCACCTAGAGTGAGTCTTCGTCTTCTGACCTAGGTAAAGTCTATTGTCCTGCCATATGCAGCTTCCTGCAAGAAGCCACTCTGCACTGAGCTGCTGAACTTGTTTTCCTGAGGAGATCCTGACAAAGCGATGAGATCCTGGTATAGTGGGGGATGGGTCAGACCCTAGAATTAAAGTTGAGCCTTGATCAGAGAACTTTGTCTTGGCTCGTTATTTCTCTTGCTGTCCTTCCCATCCATCCCCAGCTTTCCTTTCAGGAACCCAGTAACCCATGGCCGGTGGCAGCTACAGGCAGAGGGACGTTGATTCCATCATTGATTCTAAGGTTCAGTCTCCAGAACCAAAGTGAAAGTTGCGGGGCACAAGGTGGCTTGACAAAGTAAAATTATGTCACAGTGCCAGTCTTAGGGCTTTGTTTTCTGAAATAAACAAGTCGTGCTCTCCTTTTAAATAATCATATACATAAATACACCATGAAGGTTCGACTTAACTCTGATTTTTTTTTTTTTTTTAATACAGTGTGGAAGCTGAAATTAGATCATGAAGGCCCCTTAACTAGTTCAAAAACATAACAAAACAAAAACAAGATTTCCCTAGGAAATGCAATAGCCAGAGATAATTTTCAAATCTGCATAGGTACTGAAGGGTGTTTATCATGATCCACATAAGAAGCATCTGGCTCAGTCATCTACAAGATTCAATGAAAAGCATATTGCAGCCCACTGCAAAATTTTTCTCGTACAATCAGGAAACTTGTATTCAGTGTTGTATCAATAGCTACATCAGGTATCATTTTGTAACATTTTGTCCAGATGTAAATGGTAATAAGACATTCTATTTGTAATTGTTAAAGCATTTGAGAATAATTACCGCTGAAGCATTTTCCAAATGGTGCACATAGAAACACGACTAGGTACCTTCACGGTTTCTTGTGCAGCACTGGAAAAGCAGCCAGAGCACACCTGACTGTGTCTGATCATTAAGCAATGGAGAAGGCAAGCCAAATCCCAACACAGAAATCCCAACAGCAAGATGTTCAAGGCTGAGCAAGTGTAATGTCATACAGTATTCACTTAGCAGTACCAGCTGAGAGCTACAGAGGCGATTCAAAACAGACTAGCTGGTGTGCTTCATATCTGGCTTGAGTATGTCTCTCAAAGAGTCATGTATGGAGAGATTGATTCCTGGTGCATCAATGTTAAGAGGCAGTGCAGATCTGGTGAAATCTGGTGGGAGGTCCTTAGGTCACTGAGGAGATAACATCTTTAAAGGGATAAATTCCCTGATGAGACTCTGTCCCTCTCTCACTTCCCATCTGGCTATAGGATTCTTCCTCTTCTACACATACCATGTCCAGGATGCTATTGACCATGAAGACTTTCATGCTTTCACCAAGATAATGTTAACCATGTTCTTGAACCTTCAAAACTAGAGGTAAATAAACCTCTTTGTTTGTAAGTTACCTGACCCCCAAATGTTCCATTATAGTAACATAGCTCTGAGTAATTGTTGCTTAAATTCCTTCACTGGGGGAGACATGAAACAACATCCACCCCTCTTTCTCAAGCACAAACCTAGGCACAATTCCACCAAAGTTCACTCCGTGGGACCAATAAATGTATTGGACTTTCTTACAGAGCCTAGGTGATGTTCTGGTCCCAGAGAAGGAAAAGGCAGCTTCAAGGGAGGCCTTCTCCTGCTCTTTCCCTCTCTTCATTCCCAGAGGCAGGCTCTTAGAGCAGAATCCCTTTACAATGCAAATTAGGTCTATTTGAGAAATCTCAAAGCTCTCCAAGGTTTCTTGTTACACCTTGGGTGGGGGAAAAAAAAAACAAAAAACAAAAAACTTTCTAAATCTTTAAGTCCTGCTGACCTGCATGATTTGGCCTCTGGCAGCTTCTCTGACCTCATTTCCTTACTGTCCCCACCCACCTGCACTTCCACTCAATCTACTCCAGACACTTTGGCTGCCTAGCTGTAAGCAAAGCTCCCTATCTCATTTGGTCCCACTTTAAGCCTCAGCACTTGAGGATCTCTCCACCTAGAACCCAAGCTCTGCCAGAGAAGTGTTTGCTTCTTCACTTAAGTTGGGCTCTAATGTCACCATCTCAGGGAGGTCTCTTCTGATGTCTAATGACCAAGGCATAGCATTTCATCGTCTTCTAATGTCTGATGACCAAGGCATAGCATTTCACTGTCTTCTGATGTCTGATGATCATGACATAGCACTTCATTCTCTCCTGATGTCTGATGACCAAGGCATAGAACTTCATTGTCTTCTGATGTCTGGTGACCATGGCATAGCACTTCATTGTCTTCAATAAGTTGCCCTGCTTTATATTTTTTAATGCTCCAAAGAGCATTACTTACTTATTATCTACCAAAGTATAACGAAAACTCCATTAGACCAGGGAATTCATTTCATTTACCACAGTCCACCCTGACAGTGCAGAGCACAGAGTACACAGCCCATGCACATTTGTTAAGAAAATGGTGACAGCTATGTTCTCAAGGAGAATTGTCCACAAATCACAACCTACATAATCAACTTCTACCACCTTCCTGTACCAGCCAATGTCAGAGTAAAGGAAGCCAGCCAGGTGAGAATAACCAAACATACGAGGACATACAAAGTACACCTTTGAATGAAGAAGTCTGGAAAAAATTAACAACCAGGTATTTTAAATATCAATTCAGGGAAACTTCTGTCTTATCACCTTGTGCTCTGACTCTAAATCTCCTCACAATCGCCCTGTCTTTACCCTTGGGTATTTCCCACATTGTGTAGTTCTGTACTGTGTCCAAAGCTAGCGCCTCAAATATGCTTGCCTGGGGCCAAGCATTCCAAAAGGCTGTAAGAAGCATCATGCTTGTGGGGATACAGGGGTGACCAATCATGGAAGATAGGATGTTACAGCTGACACAGCAGAAAAATTATTTAACCAATCCCCTAAGTATATTCTTGAGGAAATCGAGGTCCAGACAAAAAGGTTGCCAACAAGCCATCATGATTTTATTAATCATTCTTCTTAAACAGATTTTGTTTAGAAAGTATCATTTGCCATGTCCCCTATTTTGTTCATTTCTAATGATAAATTTGTATCATATGCCCTAATTTTCCTTTTTATGTATAACTTCAACAAGATCCAGCTATGAAGCCCAGGCAGACCTCAAACTCCTGCCTCAGCTTCCCAAATGCTGGAATTCAGTGGATGCCACCGTAACCAGCATAATGACCCCCTTAGACCTCCCTTAGACCTGGCAGAGTCTTCAGCAGCCAACACCTACATATTCTGTAACTCCTATTCCATGTGCAGAAACACAGCTCTAAATTACTTTCTCAATTTTGAGCTGAATGTTTTGAAATCCTTTTAGGCCTCAAAAGTCAGTGGTCCCCTGTCCTTTTACCTAGCTAACTGGAGCAGAGTCTATCAAGACTCAGCAAGAATGGGGGGGGGGGGCGCTTTGTCATTTGAACTGTGACCTTCTCTGGCTTTCTCTCTCTAATCTCAGGATAACAGACATTCCATTCTGAACAGGTGCAGCCAAAAACACAGAAGTCTCTCTCCTAGCAGCTTACCTGAAGAATTCTGTTGCCTCTCCAGGAGATGGAGGTCACCAGCACTCCAACACACACACACACACACAGAGAGAGAGAGAGAGAGAGAGAGAGAGAGAGAGAGAGAGAGAGAGAGAGAGAGACTGATCTTGAAGAAACTGAATTCCAGGTTAGGGTTCTATTTTTCTAACCAGGCCCTGCCCTGTAAAATACAAGTTGTTCCCCAGACAGAGTGGTAAAGTGGTTGGTTTCTCATGAAACTAAACATGCGCTTACCGTTCAACCTGCGGTGTGACATTTACTGCAGAGGAATAAAAATGTGTGTTCCTAGGTGGCTGTGGTGATGCAAGGCTAGCCTGAAGGATCCTTGCTATCCTATGTGTCACATGAAATTGTTTAAGTAATAAACTATAAAGGATAAACTATATACACTAATGCTTATAAAACTAATGAAATGGGTATAAGGTTAAGAGATCGTATTTGTGGCAACTTCCTGCTTATGTTGTACTACAGCAAAGTGGGTGTTCCTGGGGGAACTGGGTAAAGGGCATAAGGTATTGTCCTATGTTGCTTTCGCAACTACTTGTGAATCAATAAATGTAACAAAAAATTTTAAAATTACTTAATAAAAGTGAATTAATATCACAGAGTTGAATGGTTATTGATAGCCATTTAAGCCAAATAGTTTCCTTTTTTCTAAACAGAGCTGAACACTGAATTCAGCACTTTGCTAAGCAAGTGCTCTGCTCCAGTGCCACATTCCCAGATAATTTCTTTCTTTCACACCACTTTGTCCTGTTAAAGTCAAAGACACTAGAAGTCATGTGTGACAGCTATTTTTCACCAGTTGTGCCTCATAATGAATCAGAGGCTAAGAGTTTAGTTAGTTTTTGTTAGTTTTTGTTAACTGTAAATCTAACCACACAGGTAGTTCAGGAATGTATGAAGTACACAACCTATAGTGTTACAGGAAGATGTACTAGTAGCTTTCCATCACTGTAACAACCAAAAAACAAAACAAAAACAACAAAAAGGCAGTCCAGTCTGTGGTTAGTAGGTTGTCTCATTTCTTTGAGCCTCTAGTAAGAACAGCTCCTGGCAGCAGGAGTACAAAGGCAGAGAGAGTAAAGCTTTAACAGTGAACCAGGATGCAAGGAGGAGGGAAAAACAGAGTTCCACAATCCTTTTCAGGTCAAATCCTAAAAGACCTAAGTTCCCCCCTTCAAGTTCTATCCCTTAAAAGTGCCATGACCTAATAGCACCACTCTAGAGAGCAAGCCTTTAGACAAGAACCCACCATAGAGGAGCAGTCACCAAACCATAGAAACATGAAAACGAATCTAAGCCTGCCTCAGCACTATGAGCTGGAGAACAAGGGACTTACGTGTTCTCCAAGTCAGAGTTCTAAAATAGTATAATTTCATGGGGAAAACTTTTTTAAAGTGATACAAATTCGTAAGCAAATGTCTCAGCATCAGGGAAACGCAAATGAAGGCTGCCTAATCAGAATGAAGAAAACAAAGGACAACAAACACAGTTGGGAAAAGGAAGCTTTATACTCTGCTGGTTGGATTGCAAACTGGTGCAGTCACTATGCAAATCAATGTGGAGGTGGCTCATAAAACTAAAAACAGAATTACCATACGGCCTAGCTGTATCAACCCTAGGTATATACTCAGTAGAATCTAAGTCAGCATACACTGGAGATGCACATCCATGTATATTGTTGCACAACAGTGAGGAAATGGAAGTAACCTAGATACCCTCGACAGATGAATAGATGAAGAGAATGTGGTACAAATATTCACTGAAATTGTATGTAGCCATGAAGAAAAATGACATCATGACATTTGTAGGAAAAGGGATTTAACTGTAGGCCATTATGTCAGTCAAAATACGTCAGATTTAGAAGCGCTCACACATGCTTTCTCTCATATGCAGACTGTAGATTTACATGAGAGAAAAAAGGCTCAGGGAGAAGGAGAGGGAAAGGGAGGGAAAGAAGTAATAGGGCAGAGGAGAAGGGCACCAGAAGGGGGAGGAAGAGTAGAAAAAGAGGTATGAAAAGCCCATGTCATTGAAGCAGAAGTGAGGACCATTGGTGGAAAAGGACTAAATAATAAGAGGAGAGTAGGGAGTGTGGAAAAAGACAGAAGTCTAGCAGTGTAAATGTGTGAAAATACTACTTGTGTTGCCTTGAATCTTGTTTGTTTTTCAGGACACAGTTTCAGGACACGGAGCTCACTCTGTAGAGCAGGGTGGTCTCAAACTCAGAGAGACACCATGTCTGCATCCCTAGTGCTGGAATTATAAGGGTGCGCCAGCACATCTGGCTGACATAAGTCTTCTTGTAAGACTCTGATGAGCCTTAACTACCAGGGACCCCTGAGTGAACAATGCAGAGCCCTGCATCGATGCGAAAGCAAAAGGAATTTATTGTTCCACTGTGTTGGGGTTGTCCTGTACCCGAAGGAGAGGTGGCCACCTCAGGCAGCCCATTCGGCCAGTTTTTATACAGTTTTCAAGGGTAGAATAGAGCAACAGCCACTAGGCACAATGTGATTGGCAGAACAGTGTGACTTTTAAACAGATGGGTCCTTAGAGAATAAGATAACAAGGACTTCATTTGTCTGTAGATGCCCAGTGGTTGGTCCACTCTGTGGTTTTCCTGAGGAATGTAATCCAGGAAGTGAGAGGTGCCTATATGCTCCATCTACCTCCTCTCCCTTCCAAGAAGGGAGGGTTCCTTATGCTCTGGGGTCTGGTAGAATTTTCCAAATGCCCTGAGCTGACCTCTTCATTCTTAATGGTCATAGTAAAGAATCCAGAGACTGCACCACCTGAGAATCCATCCCATATATAATCTTCAAACCTGGACACTATTGCAGATGCCAAGAAGTGCTTGCTGACAGGAGCCTGATATGGCTATCTCCTGAAAGGCTCTGCTAGAGCCTGACAAATACAGAAGTGGATGGTTGCAGCCAACCATTGAACTAAGCACAGGGTCCCAGATGGAGGAGTTAGAGAAGGAACTAAAGGAGTTGAGGGGGTTTGCAGTCCTGTGGGTGAAGCAACAGTGTCAACCGGCTAGATCCCCCAAGCTCCCGGGGCTGGACCAAAGAGTACACATGGAGGGACCCGTGGCTCTGGCCGTGTATGAGGCAGAGGACAGCCTTGTTGAACATCAGTGGGAGGAGTGGCTCTTGGTCTTGTGGGGATTTGATGCCCCAGTGTAGGGCGGGAAAGCAGGAGTGGGTGGGTGAGTGGGGGGGGAGGGAAGCTCATAGAGGCAGGGGGAGGTAAGGGGTTTCCGGAGGGGAGACCTGGAAAGGGCATAACATTTGAAATATAAATAAAGAAAGTATCCAATTTTTTTTTAAAAAAAGAGGAATACTAAAAAAAATACATAAATAAAAAAGAATTAAACAAGTACTGATTTTAAACTGACATAACCTCAGAGATTACCTAGCCAAATACTGAACGTTATAGAAATGTGACATAGTAGTAAGTTGTACAGAATATCAGAGACAAGCCTGGAAAGGGGAGGGACATTAAGAGACCAGTTCCATTTCAGAGAGACTTTAGATGTTTAGACGTAATTACTTCATATTCTATTCCTTTTTTTAATATCTCTGCTGTTTTGAAACCAAAGATGTAACAATATACATTTATACCATATATAATATTTTGCCCTACTTTTAGCTACAGTTTGAAAACCAGGATAGCTTGTCTTCCTACCATCTCAACAAACAAAATCCAGTTCGATGATGTACAGATATTTACTTCTGCACATTCTTTGGTGGTAAGAGTTCAAGCTCCTCTGGCAAATTTAAATTCATTAATTTCCCATTTCTATCTCATTGCCTTTACCTTGAAAAATGAGCTCTGGGGTCTTTTTCCCTTGTAGAAGCTGATCAGATGTTAAAATGAACAGACTCTCCCTTGAGAGTATCAGGACATTCTTACAGCCTTTTTATAATTTAGTAAAAATCTTTCTGAATCCAAGTTTAAGGTTTCAATTTAGAGCAGCGTTTTGCTTCTTCAAGTCTACAAGTCTTACTATTTTCATACCCGTAAGACCTCGATTTTCAAGTTTTCCCCTGAGACAAGCACAAGAACTGTGTTTAGGAAAGTGCCTTCCTGTGCCCCTAGACTAGGGCTGTAGTGATCTTTATGTACACACGTTCTGCCAACCTCGTATTACTTTATATATCTTATTCTTTAACAAATCTACTTTGTAAGCCAAACTTGTTGAGGCAATAACTCCAAGCTCCCAAAGGGTTTTCTCAGCCATAATATCAGCTTTGCTGAATTTTATTGTGTCACCACAGGGCTTTGGAATGACAAAAACTTCTTTGTGGACAGCACTTTAAACTTTGCAAAACATATTAACCCATATAGTTTTACCCTGTGACTCACTGTGGATGATTTTTTGCTATTTTTTCCTTATTTAAAAATGAAGGTGATAGCAAAGAGAAGAGGCTCTCCATGTTCCTGCGATGGAGTTCATGCCACAAGGCAAGTGCTATTGACTTTGGCTCATCTACTTTCCTCACTGCTAATAAGGACTCTCTACCACTCTCCCCCACTGTGCTTTCTGGAAGGTTGTACCAATCCTTGCAAGGCTGACTGCACCTAGACAACCACCAAAGTGAAATGTTCCATCTCAGGAGACTGATGTGTGCTAGGCTCCTGGAGGAATTCAAACATCAGCTAAATGGCCAATTAAAGTGGATTCAGTCAAATGGTGGTTCTACAAGAGGACATAAAAGGTCATTTCTAACAACAACTTCTGTGATTGTAAGAACATTCTTTCCACAGACTAACTACAGTTCTGTTTTGTTATATATTGCTTCTTCCTTGTCGTGGCTTATTTCTTATTGCTAATGAGAACAAATGCTCAAATTATTATATAAAAGAAACACTTAGAATATGTAAATGTTTGCTTTGTTTTTACACAGTACTCTGCTTACTCAATGTCTAAAAAAGTTATTTTTCAACTGTCTATGTCTGCTTCCCCTACTCTATCCTACTGTAGTATAAAAGAATTCCTACCTGACAAGAGGGAAGTGTGCTGTATCTCCATGGCCTAATTCACAGCCACATGAAGCCAGTAACCTATCAAATCCATAAAATGTGACTAGAGTGACCAACTAATTTAATTTTAATTAGCTTAATGCAAATAACTACAGGAGATAGTTACTAGCAGATTTTATAGTATAGCATTTTACATAATCAAGACGATATCCTTAAAAACAACCATACTTCTACTCCCAGGTGAAAATATCCTCCTGGATCCCATTTGTAAATGCAGAGTGGCAGAAGGCAGCATCCCCAAATATACAGCATTCATGTGAGAATTATTTTGAGTTTAAGGCATTTGAAAATTAACAGATGCAAGAGAAACATTCAATTCCTCCTTCTTTCTTTTAGAAGCAAAGGAAGTTCTCATGTGGTACACACACACACACACACACACACACACACACACACACACACACACCATCGCCCAGCAAGAAAAATGAAATGTTCCCATCCAGAATGAGGCACATAGGGCAAGAGAGCTCCGGACATCCACACACTGCTGGAAGGCTATCTTCTTTCTACCTCCCTGCAATAGTTTGGTTTCTTTGAAGTTGCTTCTTTATTCTTCCTGGTATGTAAGATTATACCCTGCCTTTTGGGGGGGTCCCTTCTGAGCAGTTTCATGTTGCCAACAGCATGTGTTACATCTCTGAAGGGAAAGTATCCTGGTCATCAGGATCCCAGGATCACCAAAAAGTCATTCCACATAACGAACCTCACCCAAGAGATTTACTGGGAAAGACACAAGGGGATGGTTATCTCTACATGGGCAAGAAGCAAGAGAACTGCTTGAGAGGGAGGCTTATAAAAGATTGCATGGGGGCAGAGTTTTCCAGGATGATGGTTTCCAGAGTGGAGATTGGTGCAATTTCAAGTCATGAGCACATGGTAAGCTCAAGGACTGGTAAGTCTTCAAAACATGAAAGTGAGCTTGGATTTTTTTAACCCTACAGAATATATAAACCCTTGTGCTTCTAGTCTGTGAATTATCTGTAGGCCAATCTAAACTTGTCAGGCCCAGCCAAAAACCCTGGGGAATAGTGGTAAAATGTGTGTCTACCTTACATCAGTGTTTCTCAAACCCATTTTTCAAAATCCTTCTACCCATAAACGTTAGAGAGTACTTACTTCTAGAACCAAGAGTTTATTCTGATACAAGACTGGCGAAGTTAAAAATTAATTTGGAGTGTTACTTTCACCCTTAAAAATGTATGTAAATATCTCCATCCTTGACAAGATGCTTGTCCTCAAGTATAGAAGAGAGGTGTTCAAGCTCCTTCACTGACTAACCAACAAGAGTCTATTTCATTAATGTTATCACTAAGTTAATGATTAACAATTTGAGAAAAAGCAGTTGCATCAAAGGCTGCTGTCGAGGCACTAAGCAGATCAGCTGGCGCCCAGTCAGTTGCTTTTCTAAGATGAGTGTCATTAAATTAGTTGAGAATCCTATTAAGTGTACGATACAAATAGCATCTGCTTACCAGTGGGCTTATGAGCTGTACCCAGAAAATGATTGCTAGGACATTGCCAAAGCAGTGGTGGGCGAAACATAATTTTAGGTACATGTGGGTGGATATTCACACTGTAGCACTTTGCTGAGATGTCAAATCCCTGATGTCATACGGCCAACGGTACAATGCTGTTTACCATCCAAGGAACAAACTCGTTAGACCATTTTCCAGTGCACAAGGACAACTGATGATGACATTTTGTATTTTACTGTAAATATTTCCATCTTGTCATATAAAAATACGTACAAACACCCTCTGAGAATCGCTATCTTCCAACATTGTTTTTAAAAATGTATACTAGCTTAAAACCACATCCTTCTCAAGGCCCTCCAATGACCACCAAGCAGAGACTGAGTTATTGAAACCGAGGAAAAAACAAAGTCACTGGAGTAAAAGAAAGCCATGGTCTTCGTTTCCTTTTCTCCTACTTAAAGTGTTATTTGCTGTGACTGACTTAAAGCAGTTACTTGAGATGAGCCCTGCTTGAGGCCAGTATCACTGGTGTGGGGAAAGTTGTATTTAAGTTTGCTGATTAAGGTGAATATGCAAGGTCAAAGATGAGAGGGTGGCAAGTGGTAGAGTGCATGCTTAGCGTGCTTCAATGAGGCTCAAGGTCCAATCCTCAGCTGCAAGAATTGCATCAACCTGCATAAAAGCTAACTTGCATCTTCTTGTTTAAAATTCTTTCATTCAGCTGGCTAGTGGTGGAGCACACCAGGAGTGAAGCACACCTTTAGTTCCAGCATTCAGGAAGGATCTCTGAGATAGAAGCCAGCCTGTTCTACAGAGTGAGCTCCAGGACAGCCAGGGTTACACAGAGAAACCTTGCCTTGTAAAACCAAAACTAAACAAAAAGAAAACTCTTTTATTTAAATACTGTCAATTCAAACTGCATTTCCTGTGTGGTTTTTTTGTTTGTTTTGTTTGTTTGTTTTTTTGCTTTTTCGAGACAGGGTTTCTCTGTATAGCTCTGGCTGTCCTTGAACTCACTTTTTAGACCAGGCTGGCCTCGAACTCAGAAACCCACCTGCCTCTGCCTCCCGAGGGCTGGGATTAAAGGCGTGTGCCACCACACCCAGCTCCCTGTGTGGTTTTCTTTTCTTCACTCTACTTACTCTTTTCCTGTCATGGCATCTGCGTTCCAAGTTAAGTTTTGGGAAGCTGTCTACCAACGAACAGGGTCACTAGTCCTTCTAACCTTGGGACTATCCATCAAGACCTCATTTGTTAGGGAACTAATAGTTCCACATCACTTCTAAATAGCAATAAGATTCTTATGATTCACCACTTTAAAAATATGAGCAATATCATGTAATATCATTTTAACTTCATTGTGACCATAGCTCTGAGTATACTTATACTTGGGAAAGATGCTGAAAGCAAGCATATGACATATATGAAAGGGTAGATGGGGTATTCTTGATCAGAGATGCTGTATTTTATATGAGCATTTCCCTTTCTCTCTATCTAGCTCTTTATTTTAGCTTCTCTGTGCACTTTGTTAGATGGTTGCCATGGTGTTCTCACCTTCTTTGCTGCAAGGGCCAGTGCAGTGGTCAGGTAGCTCAAACCTGCTCATTACCATAAATATTGGCACTTGGCTTCAAACACCCATTGTTTTCTCCAGTGACTCATATACCTAGTTGTCTGTATAATTTTAAATTGTAATACTTTCAATATGTTAATGGACTGTTGGTAGAAAAAACGATCATCCCTAAGTTCTATAGAGTTTCTACTACTTCTGTGTTATCGGAGAACACACAGGAGGAAGGGGAGCTCAAGGTAGAAAGTAGCTCTGAACTTATAAACTAGCTTTTGTCTGACTGGAGCTATAGAAGAAAACTGACTACATGTGTGAAACAATTATGTTTGTTTATATTTAGCAGGAATGTAAGAGGGATGGTAGTTATTCATAAATTAGTAAACACAGTAAGCACATCTTTCTAAAAAGCACGCATGAACCTTCTAGAACTCACAGAGCAAACTCATATGTCCCTTCAAGCCATAGTCTTCAGCTATGTCCACCTGAGTATTAATACCTGTGGTAGCTATTGAGCACCTCCCCAGGACCTTCACCACTACCTGTCTTTCAGTGTCACCTGCTTCAGAGCCAGGAACAATAAAATCTCCCTTCCCCACAGCTGTGCACACCTCAAGGAGACTCATATCCTATAACTTGTAGGCAGATAGAAGGTCACTGCAACTCCATGCAGAGCAACACTAGTTCTCCATGAACCTGGGAGAGGTTTCCACGTACCTGCATTGGTACTCAACCTCTTCCTTGACTCAATCTTGCATCCTTTCCTTCCACAGTGAAATTCCTAGACACAAAGCTTGTGGCTTCTAGGAAAAGTTAAAACTCAAGTTGCACTCAAGAGCAAACCTCCTGTTCCTGAAACATTAGAGAGCTATTTCTTATAACTCTACTACCAGCCTGGTAACAATAAATGTCTATCTAGCCACTTATAGTATATGATACATTATAACATCTAGAGCTGCCATTCTCAATGTCCTACATCACTCAGATATAAGTACCAAGATTTTATTAATTACTTTTCTTTTTGCAGGGACCAAATACCTGACAAAAACTGTTAAGGGAGGAAGTTCTATTTTGGCTTACATTTTGAGGGCATGCAATCTGTCATAGTGGAGAATGCTTGGCAGCAGGCAATGGTTAATCACACTGAGTTCATAGCTAGGAAGTAGAGATAAAACAGAAAATTGAGTCTGCCAGCCCATAAAACCTCAAGGCCAGGCCTCCAATGGTCAACTTCTCCCAGCAAAGTTGCATCTCCCGAAGGTGCAACAAATTTCCCAGTGTCCCCAGTTGAGAATCAAGAGTTTAAACACATGAAGTCTCATCAACATGTTGACCTAAAAAAGACCTAACAAGGACAACATCAATCTACATGCTAATGTGGAAGGCAGAAATCTCAAGAGTCCTCATCCCTAGACAAACATCTACAGGCAACTGAGGAATGCTGGGAGCAGAAGAAATTATATTCACCAGGGAAGAGCCCCCAACTGGTTATCTAATACCAACTGGTCAGCCCTGAAGTCACATACATACAAACAACATACAGTCGAAGCAGGTTGTACTCATGTACTTAGGAATATTGAAGAAGTGGAAGAAACAAATTTGAGAGAACAAGGCCAAGTATATGGGAATGACTGGAGGAAGAAAGCTAACAGGGAGGGGAGATGCTGTAATTACATTTTAATTAAAAAAAAAATTTAAACAAAAGAGTTCAAACACAAGAGCCTGTATTAGGCCCTCCACAACCAAACCACAGCGCCGATCAACTCACTCTAGAACTAGATCCAAGAAATCAGACTTCGAGAGCTTTCCACAGGAGTCTCAAGTGCAACCAAGATTTAGAAGACTTGGTACTCTAGACATTGAAGAAGACTGTATAATTAAATAAAGCAGAGGGAAGGGTTCTGCTGTGTGTGCCTGGCCTTATACATGCTAAGATGTGATCCCACCTCCTGCCCTGTCAACCATGCTGCTCCCATGCAGCATGGCTCCTGCTGAACCAAGTAAACGGTGTGTGCAGCCAGTCAAGGTGTAGGACTAGACACTCTTGAAGGCACTTTCACCTGGCCTGCAATATTGGTGTTTTCCTTTCCAACTACAGTATTTCCTGAGTAAATCTTGCAAAAAAGCATCCCATGTTTATCCACCCCACCACCAAATCTCAACATCGCTACTCCCTCCAACTACTTTTAGCCTTCCGGCTCCTGCATCATTTCTCTGTACCATGTTTTCAGGTCCTTTAACGCACTTGAAGGATCCATGATGCATGATGCATACTTTCTCACCCACTACTTCCCTCTGAATCTTCTCTAATGAGCACTTTATCCCAAACTTTTAATCAAAGCTACTCCTAGCAAGACCTCAGCGGAATTTGTATTGACGCTCTGCCCTCAGGAAGGGCCATCAGGAAGCATCCTCAGAAGGACAAGCCCACCACTTCTACCTCAAGACACTATCTCAAGTCTGGAGCTCTGGAGAGCAAAGACACTTTGCCTAATCTGGAGGTCACTATCATCTTCATTGGTACTTGTCACCTTCCCAAACTCTTCACATTACTTCACTGATGGGCCCATCTTTTATCTCCGCCATCTGTTGTTATCCAGGTTTTCTGTCGTTTGCTTGATACTCTCAGTATTCCAAGCTTATCAGCCCAGCTATTCATTTCCACTGTCACTTGAATATATAGTTATTTAACACCTTTCACAATAAAAGCACAACATTGTTTCTCTTCTAACTTTCCTAGTGTTCTCAAGCATAGTAACATGATGAGACTATACTACAACTCAGCACTCTTATCAAAATCTTTAAAGTCAATCTGAAGTAATCCCTTCAAATCTGTGACATAAAATCTGCCAATGCGCCAGGCGTGGTGGCGCACGCCTTTAATCCCAGTACTCGGGAGGCAGAGGCAGGCAGATTTCTGAGTTCGAGGCCAGCCTGGTCTACAAAGTGAGCTCCAGGACAGCCAGAGCTATACAGAGAAACCCTGTCTCGAAAAACCAAAAAAAAAAAAAAAATCTGCCAATGCTACTTTAAAATATATTTTTAAGAAATATATAGAATAAGGTTGTTTCCCACTTCTGCCCTGTTACCACCCTAACTACTCTATGGCCTCTTGAAATAAATTTCAATGTTATTGGCGGTTTATTGACCTACTCTTCTTCTTGCCTCAGTTTAGCTGACTGGTTCCAGGTCTCCCCCATGAATAGCCAGCTTCTGGAATACATAGGCCATTTGTACTTTGTGATGTCAATCTCTCCTACTGGGCTATGGGCTGGTTCTTAGTTAGACCTCTATGGGGATTCATAGTGCAGTGACTAAGCACAATTTTAAGTTTTCGATAAATGGTAAGTGGATAAATAATGAAATGGATGAATGCTACAACATAGACCACAATGAATAAAGAGATTTATAGATCTGCTTGGCAGAAAATTCAAGGGGTTATTATTAGCTCTACTCACTGGGCATGCCAACTGGAAAGAATGTCACACATGCTCTGACATATTCATTTTTCTCCTGGATTTGGTTGGCAGAATTGAATCGTCTTTCTCCTTTCCAGAGGCTGATTAATTTAAGCAAAAGGGCATGTGTGGTGACCCACACAGCACACTGCCCAAGTCATTTGACTCCAATAATTCAATATGTACAAAGAAATTCTGTTGAAACAAGAAAGGTGCTAATGAAGCTAGCAAAAATCAATCCTAAAAGTTTGAAAGTACCAGATTTTTTAATGATCTCAAAATTGTTCATAAACAGATTAGGTAGCTCTGACATATTCCTGGATAACTCAAGTTGGCAGAGTGTAATCTTTTTAAAGTTTTAATCACATTTATTGTTTATTTTCAATGCAAGACTACCTGATAATAGCTCACAGGAGCTTACACCTGGTCCAAATTAAAATTTACATGCATTTATTTCCCCAAAGGCAGTGACTGAATGCTTTGCATTCTCGTTCACTCTCAGCAGGCTTACTCAAGATTGTTTTGAATCTGAGTTTTATAATTAGGACTTAACATTTAAATCACATTCAGGAATCTGTGCATATGGTTAAGCAGACTGTCAGAATAAATTATGACCTTACCAAATAGTAATCTGCTTGTATCTTCTTCCAAATGCACTTGCTTAGATTCCCTAGCCATAGTTCACCCCTCATCCAACTCAGGACACTTGTCCACTGAGATGGCACTTTTGCCAATCTTTCATTCTGTTCCAGGACTTTCAGCCTTTGTAATATATTATGGATCTGCAGCAGGAGGGAAATTTTCACTAAAGTGCCTAATGTGCTTCTTTATTTAAATATTATTAACCATACATCTCTCTCTCTCTCTGTTGATGCACCATATCATAGTTTAAGAGTCTTCAATAATCTTGAGTAGGTGATCCTACAACGCATTGGGATAAACTGAGGTTCAGGGAGCTTAAGTGATTCCACATTTACCCCTAATCAGTGGCAGACTGGACTATAAATCCAGGAGACTTTCCAAAACTACCAGACACAACTTTGCACCAGATGACAGAATGCTTGACTTTTCTGATTGTTCGTTTGTTCAGGATTTTGTTTTCTTAATTAGCTTTATTTTTTGAAGGGCTCAGGATCAAATTCAAGGTCTTCTGCATATAAGACAAAGAACTCTAGCACTAAACTACATGCCTGCTCAGTTTTATTGTTGCTGTTGTTGTTTAGTTGGTAGTACAGGTTTGTTTCTTTTTGCGTTTGTTGAATCTCATTATGTATCCTTGGCTATAGGGCTGGAATTAAGTACGGAAATCAGTGGAGGACATCTCTAGGACTAACTGGATGCTTGGGACAGGGGAAGCTTCTGAGAGTCTAGGCTCTAGAGATAACCCTAGCTGAGATTCCTAACAGCGGTAAATACAGAGACTGAATTGGCCACCTTCTGTAGCCAGACAAGTCATCCAGTGGAGAGAGGGGGACATCAACCTACCCACAAAACTTTCAACCAAAAATTTGTTCTGCCTAGAAGATGCACAGGGATAAATATGGAGCAGAGACTGAAGTGAAAACTTAAGGGTTCTTTGGAAAAACAGTTGTGTTTGATGGTGTTTTGCTGAAGCAGACATAGGTAAAAGGAGATTCTTCTAAAGAAGCATGTGAAAGGACACATGATGAAGGAGTCGTGGTTAATGATACACATCTATTGGTTCACCTTACATTTCATAGATAAGCTCCATTTTTCAGGACTCCATAGAGAGAAATGCACCAAAAACCTTCTGTTGGTGTGCTGTGGCTTCTTGCCACTTCTTCGGACTTAAACTGATTGGCAGAGTGATGTCAGCTGAGACAGACTCATGTAGAGTTTTACTAAGTCAAGTTCAGATGCTGAGACAAGACCCATGGAAGACACATGATGTTTGGAGGGAGTATAAATAGTATTCAATGGACAGTGATAGAGCCTGAATTTGGCTTGGTTATAGAGCTAGCTGTGCAATGCTTATTGGTCTCTTGCCTTTGCTGATCTTTGCTTCACTGTGAGAGAGGCACAGTTCAGAACATTTCTTGGCATTCCTTTTGTCCCTGGTCCCTCCTGCTGACTTGTGGAGAGACTGAGGCCCAGCTGTCTCTGCTAGGTAATAAGGTTGCTGCTGATTCACATTTACTATTCCAATGTTACCAAACTGGACTGTTGGTGTATCTGTGAAGTGTGGATCAAACTGCCACTGCTGACCTGTGAACTGGACTGCTGATTTCCTGACAATGCAGATGGGAGTTCCTCCTCCAAAGAACCCTTTCTAAACAGGTCCACTTCCACCATATTCTTTCTTTTCCACTACTTTTGATGGGTGGTGGTCTAGAAGGGAGATTAAAACATTTAAGAATCATCATTAAAATTAGAGTTTTGAAAAAAATTAAAGTTATAAGAGACTGAGGGAGCAACCAACCAATGACTGTCCCAACTTCAGAGTCATCCCATGTGAGCTAACCCCTAATATTATGAATGCTCTGATATGCTTCTAGACAGGAACCTAGCATAACTGTCTCCTGAGAGACTTCATCTACCAGCAGATAGAAACAGATGGAGAGACCCACAGCCAAACACCACGAGTGGGAAGTCTTGTGGAAGAGCAGGGGATAAAATTGATCTGGGTGGAAGGGTCAAGGACTCTATTGAGGTTTAGTCTTTTGCTATGTATTGAAATGCTAAATTTACATCCCCAAGACCTGGTTGCCACATAGATGAGAGTCTGCACATAAAACCAAGTGACACTATGTGACCTTGCCTACAAGTTATTTCTGATTGGTGAATAAAGATGCCAACAGCTAATACCTGGGCAGAAAAGTTGTGTATTCTATCCAAGAACTAAATGGTCAAAGTCAGTGTAGAAACCCCAGATTGTGATTAAATTTTTCTGCAAAAGGACACCACAAGACAGAATCAATTAACCTGGACCCAGGGGTGTTCATAGAGACTGAACCACCAAACAGGCAGCATGCAGGAGTTGGACCTAGGTCCCCTACACAATTGTGTAACTTGATCATCATGTGGGTCCCCTAACAATTGGAATGGGGCCTGTCTCTGACTCTGCTCCCTGCCATTGGATCCCCTTCTTCTACCTGGACTTCCTGGTTAGGCCTAGTCCTTCTGAGAGAAGATGTCTCAGGATGGGGTGGTACCTAAAGGGGCTTCCCTTTCTCTTAAGAGAAAGAGAGGAGGTAGTGTGGGTGGGGGGTAGGAAGGATTTATAAGACTGGATTGGGAAGGGGACAGCTGTGATCAGAATGTAAAGTGAATAAAACAAAATAAATTATTGAACAAAAATATGTAGACTAGGCTGGCTGGGAACTCATAGAGATTTGCCTGTCTCTGCCTTCAAGGTACTTAGACAGAAGATATACACCAACATGCCTAGTAACTGTTCTTAATCTATACACCATTATCAAAAGCTAGCTCCTGTGCAGAATGTTGGGGTACCAGTGTCTGTAATCCCAGCACTCTGGAAGTAAGGACGAAGGGTCTGAAACTCAAAGAAAACTTCAGCCATGTATAAGCCCTTGCTTCAACAGCCAACACAGTGAGAAGTAAGCTCACCCTTGAGCCTCATGCACAATAAAGTGAGAGTGACTAGTTCTTCCCAGCTGTGTCCAGTACTTTGGTATCAAAGGAAGAAATTCAGAACATTAGCAACCAAATTTCAGACTTTAGCGATCAAGTCAAAGATAAGTGGGTTGGTGTAGGACGGAGCACAAAAGGAAAATCTCTTCCCAATACTCCTAAAATAACATCTGGAAAGTTCTTGCAAATGTTAGACTTAGCGCCAGACTCCCACAGAAGTTAAACATCAAGTTAAGCTGCTTCAGACAAATCTAATTTTATTCCAAAAATGAAGTCAACACATTATCAGGAAAGGTGGGGTGCTTAAAAAGAGTTGGAACAAGTAATAAGAAGACAATGGGATTCCCAGAGGGGAAAATTCTGCAAATAATTACAATTCGTGTGGTTATGTTAATCACATATGCAATATTCTAACACAAGAAAAAGAAATTGAAAATATGCCTCTTTCTCCTAAAGGATGGCATAACCACAATCTGTATGCTTTGTTTCTGTCCATCAAAATAATGCCCCTGCTGAAATCAAGTGGCCTAAAGAGCCCCCTGACAGAGCACTGTAATCATCTTTGAACCCAGCATCTGTCCAAGGGAAATACCACAGACATTACTGACTGCCTCATCTTTTCCCTATAGTGCTTTTCCCATTTTTGACTTTCTGTTATATCTTGACCTATATAGCACCATCAACTTCTCAAATGCCTTTTAATAACTTATTGAAAATTATCCATTTGTTTCCTTTATTGAAACTGTAGGATACTGAAAAAGATTAAAGTAACTAACTGAACCTGATAAAATTAGACAAGCCTTCCCTTGCAGCAATGCTGGCTCTTCTCTTTATTTTTTTAAATTCACAAAGTAACAATATCTATCACTTTAATGTCACTATAAAGGAAAATGAGGCATTGACAAGGTTATCTAGTTACGACATAAACTGAGCAGGGAGTACATTTAAAGCCACACACTGAAAGCACAGGTCTAGTGATGTCTGAGAGAGAGAGGGATGTAAGTGCACTCCATGCACAAGCTGACAACATGAGCAAAATCCAAGCATCTGTGATCCTAGTCTATACATACAGGGAGAAGAGAGTCTCAAACAGGAGGCTCCCAAGAAACGCATTGTCTAGGTAGCCCAGATTTCACAGACCCTATCTCAGATAAGGTGGGAAGGCAAGGAGCAACAACTAAACATAGTCCTATGCACCCTATATGTGTGTGCCACCCACACTCACACACAAATGAGTGTATATTCTTACATATTTATTTATTTAAAATCTTCAATAAAACCTATGCTTATTAATTCATTACTCATAGCAACCAGGAAATATAGTCAACCTAGATGTCCATCAACAGATGAATGCAAAAAATAGGGTGCATATGCACAATGACATTTTGTGCAGCCATAGACAAAAATTAAATTGTGACATTACAGAGAAATAGCTGGAACTGCAAATCATATTATTACAAAAGTTTTAAAAATGTCACTCAGAAATATAGATACAATGTTTTCTCTAATATACTGAGCATAGATGTGTGTGTGTGTGTGTGTGTGTGTGAGAGAGAGAGAGAGAGAGAGAGAGAGAGAGAGAGAGAGAGAGAACAGAAGGGTGAACTTACTGTAAGAAGGACAGGACCCAGCTGGTGGTATGGCACAGACACAGGAAGGGCACTGGAGAAGGAGAACCGATGAAAACAAAGGATGGTAACAATGTGTGCAAAATGCCATAATGAAACACATCAATTTACCTACTAACCTAAAAATTAAGTTCAAAATACTAAAATCTGAGGCTGAGCATGGTTAAGTGTTACTGAAGCCTCTGTGAGTTGTGTAAATACTTAATCTAGCACTCAGAAAGCAGAAGTGAGATGATCTCTGTGAGTTTGGGGCCAGCCTAGCCTACAAAGCTAGTTCTAGGACAGCCAGCACTATGTAGAGAGACTCTGTCTCAAAACAACAAATAAATAAAATTTGAGTTGGCAAGATGCTCAACAGGTAAAGGCACTTGCCCCCAAGCCTGATGATCTGAATTCAATCACAAATACCCACACAAAGAAAGAAGATACCAACTTCCAAAAACTGTACTTTGACCTTCACACAGATACAGTGGCACACAGGTGCACAAATAAAAGTTTAGAGTAATAAAAAAGTAAAGTCTCTTGCAAAACTAAATACACATATTAGCTGTTCTTTTCATAAGTGAAAAATTAATAAGAATGTTTATGGTTTGTCTGTATCTGTATCTGCACACAGACTTTTACTTCTCCTTAGACATGTAACAGGGCAAGAAAGTGCAGTTTCCTCCACCTTGTATTTTTGATGAAGCCATTTCAGTTTTAACTAAAATTTAGTCTCCTTGATGAAGAAGTGTAGGCATAAATTTTTTGGGTCCTACTTTTAATAAGGGTTCAACCTCTCCTCTAGCCCACCACTCAGGAGATGGTAGTGAAAGAGAAAAGTTATTAGGATATGGGGGAAGTGGACCTGTTCAGCAATAGTTCTGTGAGGGCAAGCTTGATCTTCTTTGCAGTTCATTCCTGTAACAAACACCAAATATGACTCAGTGTCTAGGCAGGCAGATACCACAAACACAAACCAACATCTACAGCCTAGACCAGTCCTTTAAGCATGTAGGAAACAAGCATGAACCAGCAGCAACAGTCCAGTCCTTTCAGTGGGCAGATACCAGGCAGCTGTAGTTCAATCCTGAAGAAACTACCAGGCTCATCAACTAGCCTGAGGCTAGGCTGCTGAAGCAGCAAGCTGCCACAGGAACCTCACAAGCAGTTCTTGGGCAAGTTTCTCTCAATGATGGCATTGCCAGAAGTTCAATTCAACAACGCTATGTAAAAGGAACCAATACATGTATGTCATTAGCAAAGAAAAGTGAGGAAGAGCAAACCAAACCAAAGCTCAGTACTCATCTCCCATTGTCTATAGGGTCATATTTATACTCCTTCTTCAAGTGTCATTTCATGTGTTTGCTATATCAAAGCATCCTTTCACCTTTGTCTGCTTCAGGAAAACATTCTTTTGTGTGTCTACTTTAGGAAGACACCCTTTCACTTGTGTGCCCCAGCGAAACATCATTAAACATAATTAATTTTCCATAGAACTAGAAATTTCTACTTCAGAGGAGCCCATGAAAATTGCCCAACTCTATTCTAGGAACCCAAGGTCAAGATGCCCTACCTAACTTCACTTCTTGTGCAGAACCCACCCATCCTAATCCCTCCACCCCTGCTCACATCATATCCAGTTAATTGCTTATCTTAGCTTCTGTTAAACTGCTTGCTTGCATGAAGCTTCCTGATACCTACAGAGTGATACACTGGGATGTGATTTTTACCTTTAAAAGCCCCTTAGTCTAAATGCTTAGGAATCCAAATACCTGAGTAGAGTCCCAACTGGATGGAAGAAAGACTTTCAACTAGTTATAAACAGTATGTAAGAGGGATGGATGAGCCAGAGGTGAGGAAGAGGAGAAAGAAAGTAGGATTTTTTTTTTTTTTTGAGGAAGTTTCTTGTAGCCCAGACTGGCCTCACACTCAATATAGACAACAATGAATTTCAATTCTTGATCATCTGCTTCTACCTTTTATGTACTGAGACTATAGGTGTATGTTCCCACAGATAGTTTTTGTTGTGCTAAGGATGAAATCCACAGCTTTGTACATGCTAGGCAAGCTCTGTTTCAACTTAACTACACCCCTAGCCCCAAAGTAGGATTATTCTTCTCTTTAATTTAAATAAATTGAACCCCCTGTTATATCCTTAGACCTAATCTGACTCTCAAGACCAGGGATGACTGTTTGGCTGGAGGACCTCAGCTAAAACCAAGTGAGGATAACAACTGTTTACTAAGCTAACAGTTTGTAGAATCTGATTTAAGCCAGGAATTTTGCAAGTCATGGAGGTGTAGCTCTTGGCTTAAATCTGAATGCAGCACACACCCTAGAATACCAGCTCATCACAAATACATTGACAGCTCTCATTCACTAACCCATCATAATATTGCACAGTTTTTATCCTGCATAATTGAAGTATGCTATTCTTAAGAAGAAAAATGCAATACTTTATTGGTTTACACCTGATTGACACTCATGCTTATACTGACATCCTACTTAAATTATCCAGGAATGTTTCTAAATACCCTTAAATAGCCACATGCTAGATGTTCCCAAATAACAGAAACATTACTGACTATTGTTTAGTGAAATCAGTCTTCCAGGGCCAACATTCTACTGTCTGTACAGTTTCAAATGCACAACCATTGTTCCTGAAATCCTAAAGAAATGTGACAAGTACAAACAATATTCTAATTAGCACATAGTGTTGAGAATCATTATTTTATTCAGGATTTTATTGTTATCATAACAGAGGCTAAGCCATGTCTCTGTGTGTCACCTAACTGAAGCCCATAATCAGGCTCCCCGCAAGCTTATCTAATCCACAGGAAGCAACTAGCAAATAGTCTCAGCCCTTTAGGGAGGAATAGAAGTTGCAGACTGAAAAAAAAAAAACTTAGAAATAACCAGTCACCTTTAAAAAAATAAAGAAAAAAAAACTTGGACAAAAAGAAGAGAAAAAAAGACAAGGGTCATCTCTATAAACATAAATTTCAAATTTTTATAGATGGTAAATCCAAAAACTTTGCCAAAATGAAATTTAATTGATGCTGTGTTGGCCGGGGGGGTGGGGGGGTGGGAGGGAGCTGTTGTTTCTCAACCAAAACTTCTTTTCTAGGTCAGTGAGGCTTTCATTTTTTTTTTAAAAAAAAAGAAAATTAGTTATGTGTGTGGGAAGAAGGGAGGGAGGGGAGAGGAAGGGAGGGGGAGGGAGGGAGGGAGGATATCTGTAGGTCCATGGAGTCCAGAAAGGACAGCCCATGTCCTGCTTCTACTCCTTTCCATGTTTTCCCTTAGGGCAGAGTTGCTCACTGAATATGGAGCTAGGCTAGTAGCCACTAAAGCCCAAGGATCTTGCACGATCTCCACCCACTACAGTGCTGAGGTTACAGGCACCCTTATACAAGAATCCTGAGAAGCAAAGTAAGCCAGGAGACCTCTTACCCACTGAGCCATCTCTCCAGTCTCAGCAGCTAGGCTTTTTGCCACCTATTTATCCAAATGTTTCACAGTGTTGATAAACAGAGGTCTGAGTCTTCGGTGGCTTGCATAGTGTGAGAGTAGCAAAGTCTTTTCCTGTCAACAATGAACCCTGGAAACATACCAGGAATGTTTAAATTACTGTTGAGTAAGAACCAAGTTTTAACCTCATTGTAGTCTGTTAAAGACAAGGTGAAGGTCAGTAAGACAGCTTAGTGAATAATGGTGTTTACTTGGAACAAGAACTGACAACCTGAGCTTGATCCCTGAGTCCTACAGGGTAGAAGGAGAGAACTAACTTCAGCAAATTGTCTCTGACCTCCACATGCATTCTGAGCACACATACAACATAGATAGATAGATAGATAGATAGATAGATAGATAGATAGATAGATAGATAGATAGATGATAGATAGAGAGAGAGAGAGAGAGAAAGATAATTATAGATATATAAATGTGATTTCAAAAAGTTTTTCTAAAAGATTTATTTGTCTCTTTGTGTGTATGTGCATATGTGCATTGCATCCCCTAGAACCAGATTTATAGGCAATTGTAAGCTACTTTAGGTAGGGGCTGAGAACTGAACTCTGATCCTCTGTAAGCACAGCATGGACTCTTAACCACTGAGCCATCTTGCCAGCCCATAGTTATAAAAATCTTTGAAGTTAAGGTGTTTGGTTTAGAGTTATTTATAGTTTTCATTATTATCAAATAAATAATTAAAAATAGTGTGTGATTCTTTAAAAAGAGAGTATTAAGGACTGATTTACAGCCAGGCATGGTGGCACACACCTTTAATCCCAGCACTTGGGAGGCATAGGCAGGCGGATTTCTGAGTTCGAGGCCAGCCTGGTCTACAAAGTGAGTTCCAGGACAGCCAGGGCTATACAAAGAAACCCTGTCTCGAAAAACCAAAAAAAAAAAAAAAAAAAAAAAGGACTGATTTACTTGATAATTTTTTTCATTAAATATATTTCCAGTTTAAAACAACACTCAACACCTTACTTGTTTCTTTATTAAAGAAGAAGGACTTTTAAAATACAGTTATAGTCCCACAAATCTGTAAATCATATTCTCAAAAGCTCTGTTTTCTAAGCCACATCTCTTGGCTCAAGCTGTACACACACAGGAAGGGCAACACTGCCTGCTGACACTCAAAGTCATCTTGCTGTCTTCAGATTGAACCTGTATGCCATGCACGTACTCTCGCATCCCTCTGCTTACAAATGATGAACACAAGCTTTTAGGCAACCAAAATCCAAAGCAGAGTTCCAACACACAAATTTATCCTCTATTTCTGTTTATATTTTAAAACAGAATTGCTAGCTTCTTTTAATAAGGCTTGTAATTGTTTTCCTTGTTCAGTCTTGTATAGGTAAGAAGAAAGACATTAGACAGATTTACAAGAATTCACATAGTTGACAGGAATGCTGAAGTGGCTGAACCCAAGGAGGCCTGGATGTGACCAGGGTGCTCCATCTTGGATCTGCTCTCAAGCCTGCTGCACTCTTGTCAATAATCTATTCAGTTTTCATATTTACATAACAAATCCCCTGGTTGGTTTAACTCCAATTACACACTTCCTTTCTTTCATCTTTCTAAATGTATAGCTACTACTTCACAAGATAAATAAATAAATCTTGTAAAGCCAATGGCTGGACTTATGCCAGGCAACTGGAAATAGATGTCCATCCCACTCTAAATCTCCAGGTTCCCAAGTTCTCATATATTCTTCTCTTATGCATCCAAAACCTCTCCATTCAACATTTCATGATTGTTCAGATATTGAAAAAGACTCCAGTTGGTAAGTTTCTGGTAAAGTAGAGCCAAAAATAGCAAGGGACTCACTCCTTACCTAAAAACAGATGTCAAGTCAAAGCAATGAACCAGAACCCAAAACACACTAGCCACAGCCAGTCAAATAGTACCAAAATGAAACTAGACCTCGTCACATGACTTAAAATAGTACTGGCACCTTACTGCTGTTTTTCTAAAAGTCTGAAGGCTTGGGATATAGTTCAATCAGTGCAATCTTTGCCCAGCTTATATAATCTCTAGCATCCTACAAACAGAGTGTAGTGGCATCTACCTGTATCATTGTACTCCACAGATAAAGGCCGGAGGGTCAGGAATTCACTGTAATCTTTAGTTACATAGTGAGTTTAAGGCCAGCCTTGAATAGTTAAAACTGTATCTCAATAAAAACTTGAAGTCGTTCAATGGCTCAGTGTTTAAGAGCTCATGAACAATCATGAGTACCAGCGTTCAAATCCTAGCACAGACATAACAAGCTGGCCACCCCCCTACACACATACACACACAAGCTCCTGTAGCTCTACCCCAAGGAGGCAAGAGGCAGAAGGATTGTTAGGACTTACAGCTGTTTTAGTCAGGTTTACAGTGATTTTCTAGAAAGAATGTCCCACATCCACTCATCGTGGAAGCTGCCTGGCACTGGAAACCTAGCCATCTATTCAAGGCTGGTGAAGTCATGGACGGTGGAGGAGACCCTATCACCACTTTACTAAATCAGCATGATCTCTAACTGCACTCTCAAAATCTATCCATGCCCACAGATAAGTGTAGTTCTCATCCTTCATCAGGGAAACTTGTTGATGCAAATGATGGAGACCACTATAGAAAAGTACAGCCAATCAAAATGTAGAATTGCAGAGCCCAGTTCCAACTGGTACATCTTTAAAATAACTCCTGCACCTAAGGCTCAGGTATCATTGCAGAAGAGGGAGTGGAAAGAGTATATGAGAGAAACAGGGAGTTTACTATGAGGTTGTATCACCGAGAAATGTCAGAAGCCGCACCCATAACTACCAAGTATGACCTCAACAAAGACAGCACTGATAGATGTGCTACTGTGGATGGGGGAGGAGAGGCCAGTAAGCCTCAACCCTACCCAAAGAACTACAGACTACAAAGGAATGCTGAGAACAGGAGAGTCTTTTCCAGGGAAGAACTCAACAATTGGTTATTCAATACCAAATGGTCAGATCTGAAAATAAACTTACAAGTAACATTATATAGGCTGAGTTAGTCTCTCTCTCTCTCTCTCTCTCTCTCTCTCTCTCTCTCTCACACACACACACACACAC
>NC_034594.1:27135542-27138867 GCF_900095145.1 Mus pahari | reverse complement strand
TCTCTCTCTCTCTCTCTCTCTCTCTCTCTCTCTCTCTCTCTCTCTCTCTCTCTCTCTCTCTCTCTCTCAATTTTTCTTTCTCCTTTTTTAAAAAAATGTGACCATATCCTTGAGGCAGAAGAAAATTCTGAATCTTCATGGGCTGGCAGGTCCTCTTTGAAACACAAAGAATTCCTAACTCCTAACCTTGGCAGGGACCCTTTTTCCTCCCTCTTTTCCTGTTGTGAAAACCCTCTGAAGTCTTGTCTGTAGACTAATGTAGGAAGCACGGCTGTGTACAAAGGCTGCTTGTCACCACTGAATGTACTCCATCAGCATGCTGCCTGCCACTTCATCTTGTTTAGCCTCACGGACTGCTTTGCAGAAGGACACCGACGCCCACATCTATCTCCTTGAGACAGGCAGAGAAACAAATCCTTTTTCCTGTCTCCAAAAGAGCTGACAAGCTTTTAGTAGTGTTTATCTTCACTGAAGGATGATAACCTTGGATGTGAAAGTTGAAAGAGACTAATACGATTAAGCTCCCTCGTCTGCATTCCCCAGTTTCTTTGAGAGGGTAAAAGACTGAAGCTTGCCTTTTTACTTGTTCACATGGATCTTTTTAAACTTAAAGTTATATTTATATACCAAAAAACAAGTATATCATTGTTTGAAAATTTTGCAAAATTGAGATTCTTTGGTAAACCTAAAATTCTTTTAATGGATTATACATTCAGTAATTTCCATACTGTCTGTCACTCCTCCCATACTATCCACATGGTTCTGTCTGAACTGGTATTTTGAGACTCCATATCATGTCATAGTCACACAGTCTTGAAGGTCCTCTGATTGAAGTCAAGTCTAAGGACTATTATTATGTACAGTGCATTGACTCAAGGGCAATATAGTCTCCCCTGATTGTTGTCAATTCTATGAACTATATGATTATTTACACCAGATTGACTCAAGGGCAAAGATGGGTAAAACTGGTGTTCCACCATTAACTTGTATATTAGAATTCTCTTGTAGTCTATATTGTGATCTAGATTCAGTGCTACCAAAGTTCAATAGGTACAGCTGTATGTACTAAGTGGACAGTGTGATCTCCCAGAGGACTGTTTGCAGAAGGGACTGTGAAACCCCTAAGAAAGAATAAAAACCCAGGTACTGAACTTTGACTCAGAAGAGAACCCTTTTTCTGACTCCAGTGTCATAAGTGTTCCAGCTCCCCATGATTTCCTGTCTACTGTGTAGAGAAAGAACACTACATGAGCAACAACTCTGCCTAGGCCTTAGACTCCAGCAGAAACCTCATTGAGCTTCAAGAGAGCACTGTGGTTTCTAGTGAGTGATTGGCAGTGCGCTGCTAAGCCCAGCAGCAGCTGGGTGCAGGTGACTTGTCAGGCAAGGCTCAGGTTAAGCTCTGCAGTTCACTCCAGGGAGAAAGGCTCAGGCCTTGCCAAATAAATAAATAAATAAATAATCGCATGAAAGAGATCCTTGAAGGCACCTCTATGAATCTCTTCCTCTGCAGAAGGCTCCATTTCCTTAGGAATACTGAGCCTTTCCAAGATCTTTGGCAGGAGTGAATTCTCAGATTACAAGGGTGAGATCCGAATGGGGCCTCATAGGTGGCTTTACACTGGACTGGCTCCTCTCTACAGTTACCTGACTGCCAACAGAGATTGAGTCAGCATTGTCTACAGACAAGCTCTGGGCTTGTTTTGTGTTCCCAAGTGGACAAAATAGTCTTGTGGTCTTAATCTGACCTTCAGGGGTTGTTTAGCTGCCTGGGCTTTGGCCTTGAATTTCATCAGTGTGACACAAGACTATCTAAACATTATCCTATCTGGTTTTGTCTTGGAAATCGAGATTGCATCCTCAGTGTGTTATCCTAATGAAACACAAGGCCTCTCTTGTTCTTTTCAAACCATTTGTACAGAGCATGAAGGCCATTCTTCACTCTGAATTACTTTTTATTCTTCTACCTTTCAAACTTCACAAAGTAAACATTAAATCTTACTGATATTCTTGGGAGCAAGATTTATTTTATTTGGTAAACTTAAACAATGTAAATTATAACTGTCTTTTAAATAGCACATGACCAGGCTTTAAGAAGCTTAGAATTAACACGGGGGCAGACACAAAGTCACAATTAAAGTTAATTTTTAAAAATTATTTTATTATTACTATTACTATTATTGTTGTATTTGCATGTAAGTCTGTGTGTATGTCTATATGTGTGTGTACGTTTGTGTACTAGCATGAACAAACCATAGTTCATGTGTAGAGGTCAGAGGACAGCTTGGGGAAGTTACTTTTCTCCTTCCATGATGGTTTCTAGAGCTTGAACTTGGGTTATCAGTCTTACAGGATATCTTAGTTAGGTTTCTGTTGCTGTGATAAAACCATGACCAAAAACAATTTGGGGGAAAAGGGTATATTTTCATTTATATGTTCTAATAATCATTGAGAGAAGACAGAACAGGAGCACAAGACAGGAATCTGGATTCAGGAACTGAAGCTAAGATCATGGAGGAATGCTACTTACTAGCTTGCTGTCCCTGGCTTACTTAGCTTTCTGTTCTATACAACCCCAGGACCATCCACCCAGGAGAAGCATAGCCCACCCACTGCAGGCTAGGCCATCCTACATCAACCATTAATCAAGAAAATGCCCTACAGACATGCCCATGGACAACTGAGAAGCAATTGCTCAATTGAGGGCTCCTCTTCTTAAGTGATTCTTGTTTGTGTTAAGTTGACAAAAACTAACCAATACACATGACAAACGCTTTTACTTGTAAGCCATCTCACGGCTCATTGAGTTAAACTTTGATAAAGAGCATGAAAGGAAATATCTGCTGGCTTGTTAGGAGCAAGGATGTGTTCAAAATGCTTCTCTGAAGAACCAATAGGCTGTGTAACAGAAATGTATAACTTAAGAATGGAAATAATAAGTTACATCTCTCTAGAACAACACAATAATAAATAACTAGGTAGTTATCTAAAACAATGTCTGCTTCAATGAAAATTGACACTCTTGCCCTGCCCCAACCCCTAGAACCATGGAGCCTGTGCCAAAGAAGAAAAAGAAGTTTCTTTCTGTGCTAGAAACCCTTAAGACGACGTGAAGGAACTTCACCGAGTTGAAGAGAAGTTCCCACAGAAGAAATTATCCTTCAAAACACTTCAAAAGGCATGGAGGAAGCTTGTTGCGGGAAATATTTTTTTTTTTTTGTGCATCATATATTTTTTTATTATTATTATTTTCTTTATTTACATTTCAAATGCTATCCCGAAAGTTTCCCATACCCCTCCCCCCACCTCTGTTCCCCTACCCACC
>NC_034594.1:27117688-27135237 GCF_900095145.1 Mus pahari | reverse complement strand
CCCTTCAGCAGTATCTTGCTGGCATGAGCATTAGTATCTAGGTTTGGTGGCTGATGATGGGATGGACTCCCGAATGGGGTACTCTCTGGATAGTCCATGGATAAAAAAAAAAAAAAATGAACCGGCAAGTTCCCACGCTCATGCTGGCAAGTCTCTGCCCTGACCACCTGGCTGGCCATGCACTGATGGGCAATGGCTAACCTGTTTTTATCTCGTGGAGACTCTGACCCAGAACTCCACAATCCCTCCACTCAGCTAGCTAGGTTCCCACTGGCAAGACGTTACCATGCCAGCCCCATGTTTCAAATCCCTCACTGCCTTTGTGGTGCACCTCAGTCAAACCTGTGCTTTGCCACTGTACCTTTCTCTCTTGAACCTAGACAAACCACCACAAAAAGGAAAACACCACACAAACTTAGTTCAGAAACAACAGTAACTCAATCGTTGGGCACAACAACTAAAACCTTATCTTGTAAGTCCTATTACATCTGATTGCCCCAGTGGCTAATCCTGATGGATCCGCCATGATACTGGGAAACTCGAGCAGCTACATGTTGCCCTTATGCTGTCCCCATTCCAAAAGGACCCAACTATATCCTGCTTCTTCTCTTCCTCCATCCAACCCGGAAGTCCCACCTACTTGCCCAGTGATTGGCTCCTTTATTCATTAGGGGATTGGTTCACAAGAAGCCACTAGAATATGTAATTCGGTCTTATTTCCAGACAACCCCTCCTAGGAGAGCAGAATTAACATAAAAATACAAGCAGCACAGAGCCATCCACAACAGAAGCTTACCTATGAAACACACAGCACTCCTACAAGGAGTACAGGCAGATGTACAGGACTGAGATCCAAATGGCTAGAGTGCCAAGAAAAGCTAGAAACATATATGTACCTGTCATCAGAACCTGAGATATCAGTGCTGTAAGCCCACAGCCCCACAAAGCATTGCAGCTTCTCCATCTATGTTGGATTTTCAATCACACCTTTTTGTTAGGCTCAACATGACTTCAGTTAACATGCTGAGGATTGTGTAACCATACATTGCATGGGAGCACACCAACCTCAAGCCAGTAGATGAACTAACCAACAGGCCCAGCTATGCCAAAATCAGTAAGTAACAAATTGCCTTGATAAGGAGCAATATCTTGGTAAATATGGTATGCTCTTTATGGGGAATCTAATTCTAATTATTCATTTGGGAAATGTTTCAAGGAAGCAAATAACTTCCCATGGCCCTTCAAATTATCTTCTCCATGAAGTGGAATGAAGAAAAAGACAGTTGATTGGATGGAAGGTAGAGATGCTGGCGTGGTGCAGAAGACCAAATAAACAGGCTTTTTAAACCAATGAACTAAGGGGTTGTTCATTGTGTTTTTGTAATCTGGTCAATTTTAAGCATTAATGGCTTGGTAAATAGAAAAGAAAAGAGAAGAGAAGAGAAGAGAAGAGAAGAGAAGAGAAGAGAAGAGAAGAGAAGAGAAGAGAAGAGAAGAGAAGAGAACTCTCCTTTTTAGAAATCATTACAAATAGCCCTATGCTATTGCAATAAGGATTGAAGAATCAGTACCCATCACTTGCCTAAGCCCACGTTGCACAGAGCAGATAAGAGTTTGTCGTGTATAACACAAGAACTGTGAAGAAGTCACTCCTGAGGAAGATGAATGTCTGCTCAAATATGAAAATAGTGGTCTTTGGTTACAAAGCATTGAATACTATGGAAAACTCCCATAGATGTCAACATTCCTTCCCACTGCTAAAAACAAGCTCCAATAATCCCTAGTTTAACTGTGCAGCCCACCATCTGGCTTGGAACACCTACAGGTGAAGCAATCTGCATAGTCCTCCACTGAATCAAGCCAACACCTTTATATGCCTCAGTGATCCATCGTGAAGAGGTACACTACACTAAACCTAAAACCATGAGATCAAGAACAGGTTCCACCTCCTCCTAACTAAAAGTCTGGGCAAGTTATGAAAGCTCATTGAGCCACAGTCACCTCACCTGTGACACTGTTCTCTTATCAGGTCTTCATTATCCTCTGCTGTATACCAGAGGATAATCGCCTGCATTGCTCAGGCTGAAGGAATCTTTCCCCAGCACTGTGTCACATATTTTAAATTGCCTCATGGACTCTGTACATCAAATGAATAACAAATCTGGAATCCTGAGAAGTTAATTAGTGAATATCAATGTGAAACATGAGGCAGAGCAGAGACCTGACTGCATGTGCCTACCCATTATTTAAAGTGCCTCTCAGAAGCAAATGGTGAGCAGGGTATATTATAGGAAAAAACGCAGACATGACCTGGCAGCCAGCTTATCTGGCACACTGCACTTCTAAATAAGAAGCATGTCACACATCATGGCCCAGAAGTCAGAGCACTGAATTCTGAAGTAGATGTGCATAGCTGGTCAGTGGCCTGTAGATGTGACTGCAACTATCCCCATCTTTTTTAATGTGCTTTTTCCACAAAGAGACTCTGGTGGTATGAGAGATCACAGTCTAATTTTAGGTAATGAGCTATTACAGAAATGCTTCCCTGAAACCATCTCTGGAGTGGTTTATCTCAGAGCCCTTTACTGACCCATGGGTATTGCTGTCTTAAAGGCAGTGTAGCTCACAAACAAGGGGAGGAGGAAGAGGAGAAGAAGGAGGAGTAAAATGAGGAGAACAAGGATGAGAATGAGGAGGAGGAAGATGAGGAAGGAGGGGAGGAGAATTGGCAAGGAGGAGGGAAGAGTGGGAAATGGGTTTTGAGTGCCTGGGACTCATTAAACATGTTTTTATCCAGCACAAAGCCCCTTCCCTTGAGGTCTGAGAGTGTAGCAAGTTATAATCCCAAAACTAGCTTAGAGATGCGCAAAGTCAAATTGCCAGTGGCATCAACCCCAGGAGATTTTAATGAACTCTGGGCATTAGCCAGTGAGGCAATTTCCTCTGATATGATACAGACCAAAATCACCGTATCTGTGATGGAACTGCCAGCACCACATGAAGAGAGCCTTTGCCGGTCTTCACAGCCATACGGGCCATGACATTTAAGGTTTTCCTCTTTGTAAGTCCTTCCCTTCAATTTGTACTAAAGTAACATTTAAAGAAAGAAACACCTACTTGCTTTCCTTTAATCAGAAGGATATTTTACTTGGACTGAAATAAATCTAAAACTATCCCTGCCAAAATAATACATTTTAAAATAACATAAAACCTAGCAAATCATGCTTGCTCTCCCTATCGCTGTGATGCGCATAGCTCCACGGTATTTAATTGCTTCCACAGGCAGAGCCTAGGATTTGAAAACTCTATGGCAGTTGTGTGAGGCTGTTTTACATAAAAGGATAAGACAGAAAGCTTTCTCCTTGCTCTGTCCTGCAGCCTTTCTTCTGTAAATTTACCCTTCTTTATGCTAGCTTTAATTCCCTGCCAGAAGGAGAGGAATCCTGCCCTTTTTTCTTCCTCTCTGCCAAATTCTTATTGATCAGTTGGTGATGAGTTAGGAAGAGCTTGATGAGAACGCCACCGTCTAGGCCTTCAATGTCAAGATCAAGGAAAGCTTATAAAGAGACGCCTTTCATCTGTTCCTAAATCAGGGCCTTAGGTAATCAGTTTGTGTCCAGAGGCAATGAGTCCCCCCCAGATGAGGGTCTGTGACTCAGAGAACTCTGGCCCGTGTTTTGTCAGCTCATTAAGGATATGGTCTGCCACAAAGTGACTTTTGAACACACTAAGTAGGAAGAATCAAATGGTTTCTGCAGTGACAGGGTCAACTGGATCAGAGCTTGAGCCTGGAAATAAATCAGATACTGAAGAAGTAAACAAAGCAGAGGCTGAAGACACATTGGTTACAGACAGCGGCTTTTATCTGTCAGCCAGCAAGCTGCCAACGCTTTTTACACATTGGCTTTGCAAGGTGGTGTCTTATCACAGCCTGTGCTTCTTGCCCATCTCTCTTGGTCTGTGAGCTCTTGGACAGCTAGAACTTGATCGTGCATATTTTTATTCCACAGTTTTCAGCACATTCTCTTTCATAGAGCAGGTGTTTGATGTATGAAGAAATAAAAGAGGAAAGGAACAAAAACTCTCTGTCCTGTCTCTCAGAGACACTTATAATGAGGCTTTTTTTGCTGTAGGGATTTTATAAAGCCACAATAGAAAACACACCCTGACTGTAGAGAATAGCAACACTGGCAGATGGCGTGGGGGGGGGTGACAAGGATAAGAATGACTTCTGCTTAGGGACTACCCTGTCCCAGTTTTCACATATCACCTCATCTAATATTTAAGATGATGTCATGTGTAGGCTTTTTTTTTTTTTTTTTTTTTTTTTTTAATGTATCAGATAAAGAAACCAGGGCACAAAAAGATGAACTCACTCAAAAACTAGGTAGCTAGGAACTGACCCGCCCATCATTAAAATCTCCCATTCCAAGGCATGTCTTTCTTCATTTTATCAGTCTGTTTACCATGAGCAAGCATACCTTGTTATAACCATTTTAACCACAAACAAGTATTTCTCTCAGTCTGGCATGACCAGCACACAAGGCTCACACTTTTTATTTTAAGGCTCTATTGTGGAAACTTCTCTTACCTCAAACAATAATTGGAAACAAACACATTCTACTGGTTGAAATTATAAGAGAAACAGTGTGTGTGTGTGTGTGTGTGTACCAATTTGTTTAGCTTTTTGAGATGGAATCTCTCTGTAGCGCATAATGGTCTGTAGCTCACTGTATAACTCAGGTTAACTTCAAATTCATAACAATCCTCCTGCCCCACCCTCCCAAATCCTAAAATTACAGGCATAAACTACCCTGCACAGCTCAGATTAAATATACTGAGCAACAGTTTTCAAAAAATTAACCAGTAATACAAAGTGAGCCCGAAGTGATAGCAAACAAATATCAGGAGCCCCTGGCGTACTTCCGCTTCCTGCTCTAAGAAAAAGTGTCCAGGTAACACCTAGGGGATTGCTTGAATTGAGTACACAGATCTAGTTGCCCAAGGAAATCCACAGAAGCTGGGAGTTGCTGAGCAGAAGTGCAGAGAGGAAAGAGGCTCAGCAGATATGAAACACAGCAGATCTATAGGGCTGTGCTAATTATTCTATGTGGGTCTTTGAGGGAATACATGTGGCCCGGAGAATCGCTAATGAGTAAATAAAATCAGGTTCATTGTAAATAAGCACTGGTAGCTTTCTGTGCCAAAACCACTTCAGTAAACAGAGTGGATGTTTTTAAAACCCTCTGAAAGAAGTTCCACCAACACCAATGGTACAAAATGACAGAATCCGAGGGCAGGTCTCAGTGCTGAGGGAAACGGCATTGTGATAGGAAGAGTCTCCGTGACAGTCAGCCTCCACTGATTTTCTAGAAAAGGAGTAAAATAGCAAAGAGTGCTTTCCAAGCCTAAGTGTGATGAGCCCATGTGCCTGTCGTGGAGAATGCTAGATGCTAGGAAACAGGAGCATTGTCAACTATGAGGTTGGAAGGAACAGGACCCAGTGAACCTGTTGGTTTTATTATTAAGACACTAAAATCATGTTACTCTGTTTGTTCCTTTTTTCTCTTAAGTCAAGATCTCCCTCTACAACACAGGCTGGCCTACAACTGACTATGTGTCAGGACTGGACTGAAATTAACGACAGTCCTCCTGTCTCAGCCTTCCTGAGATTGCACAGATGAGCCACCACACCCAGAAGACAGTAAAACCTTGAGGTCATGTTCACATACAAAGGACTGCCTGGTATCAAAGAGCATTACTAATTCCTAAAACATAAGTAAGTAAGGGTTGGATACATGACTTCACAGTAAACAACACTTGCTGCTATGCAGAGAACTTGGGTTCTGTTCCCAGAAATCACATGCTACCACCTAACCATCTGCAACTCCATTTCCAGAAAATCCAGTACTTCTTGCCTCTAGTGGCACGAAGCATATGCACGGTACATATACATACATACAAGCAAAAACCTCAGACACATAAAATGAAAATTGAGAAAACCTGTTTAAAAGAACTGATTATGTAAATTGAGGTTGCATAACTGATTTTTTTTTTTTTTTTTTTTTTGAGGATCTGGAATGTTTAGCATTTCCTTCTGCAGATTTATTTTTTAAAAAGAACCATGGCTGGGATTTGGATGATAATGAGTCATTCCATGAATTGGGGAGTACAGCTTTCTCTTTGTTACTTAATTTATAGACTGCCCATAGCAAGGAAGCCTGGAAGCACTGAGCAAGAGGATAAAGAAACGCATCTAAGCTTTTCTACAGGGACACTCAAGAACTGTAGTGAACCAAAGGTATCATTATCAATACAGATTGAGCTCTATTAGCTGATCTGCTTGAGTTCCTAGATTGGCTGAGAACTGAGTGGTTTCAGGCTCAATTACAGTGTTAGATTTTTCCCAGGTAGAGTCAAAAGACAAGCTAAAAAAAATATATATCAAGAAGTTTTTTAAACTACTTGGGGAAAATAAAACTATAGAAAAAAATAAAATACTTGTTACCACTTTTTTACAATTCAGATCAAATACAGAAACCCATATACAAAAATAAATAAATAAATAAAAAGATGTCTTCTAACCATATCTTAGTGTTGTTCTCTTCCTCTTCCGCCCCCTCCTTCTCCTTGTATTTTTCTTTTTGAGAAAGACTGCCTCTATATATCCCCAGGCTGTTCTCCAGCTCACAGTAACCTTCTTGACTCAACCTCCCAGGTAAAAGTGTGCTTTCCTGGACAATAGTTTTCTTCAGACATTAAAAACAAGTTTTCAAAATATGAATCACCTTCTTCCCTATACAGTTAACAATCCTGAGTCATTATTACTGGTATTATGGACTTTATTTTCAGAGGGAGAGAAAGAAAGAGAGAAGGAAGGAAGAGAGAGGGAAGGAGAGGCAGGAATGAGGTTTTTGCTCACTCAAATTGCTGTCCATAAATGATCCTCCAGCCTCAGCCTCCTGAGGCATGTACCATCATGCCTGACTCCTCCATCAGACTGTGAGCTCTTTGGCAAAACTCATTACTAACCTTTTCTTTAAAGCTTCCTTGTCTAGTTCAGTGCCTGGGCATAGTAGGCACTCTATAAACATTTGCTAAAATGAGTTGGTTTGGCCAGGAGGGTAATCATCTGCCACCATCTTCTTTCCAACACTTGATAAATTAATTAGCTACCAAGCTAAATTTTTCTAGTCAAGCAGTTTTTTTTTTCACATAGAATAGGAAGAATGCTTCTCTATTTACATAATTGTAATGAGAAACAAGTGGATTATGCATGTGCTTTTACAGAATAGATATTGGATGGTGGAGCTATAGTGAAGCCCTCATGTAACAAGAGTTGGGTGGGTCAATACAAGTAGATGGCATTTTAAAGACCTGGGGAAAGACATCAGCAAACTCCCTGTCTTCTAGTTCCTTGATCATGGCCTTCCCAGCCTCTAAAATTGTGAGAAATCCATGTGCCCTGTGTACAGAAGCCAAAAGACAGTAATGTCAGATACACTAGAGCTAGAGTCACAGGTAGATACGAACTGCCCCAAATGGATGCTGGAACCTGTACTTTGAGTTCTCTGAAAGAGAAGAAAGCACACTTAACCATTGAAGCATCTCTCCAGCCCAAATACCTCTTCTTTCGCGGTAATTGAAGATGTGGACCAATTTTCAAGGAAAAAAAAGTTATCTTTCTCCAAATTTGACTTAGTATACCCTACTATAGATGGTTAACAGTGGTTGTCACTTGACTAGGTCTAGATCGTTTAAGTGTGAAACTCTGATGGTGTCTGTGAGAGAGTTTTTAGCTTGGGTTAATTGAAGTAGGAAGGCTGTCCTTAAAAGTGGGCAGGGTCATCCCATGGGCAGGGGTCCTGGAGTGACCAAAAAGTAAAAGCAAGATGAATGCCAGCATTCAACTATCTGCTCTCTGTCTGTGGATACAATATGGCCATCTGCTCTAGGCTCTTACTGATGTTCTCTTTCTCCCAAGACAGACTGTAATCTTGAGCTAGGAGCCAAGTAAACCTTCTCCCTTAAGCTGCTTCTGTCAGATGTTTTAGAACAGCACTAAGAAAAGCAGAGAACACAATGATGAGCTTTTTTCTATTCTTTGAGGAGATTCAGAACATCACATTGGCTTCTCTGAATTACCAAAGACAATCCCTTGTGGAGAGGAGGCAGCAGGTTCTCTGGGAACACTGAGGTTAGTCATGTTTAGGTTCTGAAATGCAATGTATGGAGCTCTTGAGAAGGTGAGCCCTTGACAATAAAGTAAGGGAACCAGGGCTGAAAGGGTTGAGACTCTATGATTGATGTTAAACAATAACACAACCTTGGTCCAGTTTTTCATAAAAGATTATCAAAGGAACAGTGTCCCCTACTCTGATCAAAACAAGCAAGCATCAGCAAATGTGATACTAAATGGAAAGGCAGCTTCTAGAAACTGAATAATAAAATGTTTAAAGCATAACTAAGAAAGGTTAAAGCCATGAGAAAGAATACATTATCAAAACACCAGCTGACTTCCTCTTCCTCCCAACTTCTGTACCACTGCTCTGTTTTCCATCTGTATTAATTTCCCAGTTTATGTGGCTCATAGAAGTGGAGAGGAGTGCATTAAACTTATAATGAATTTATGGAGCTAGTAACAGATAGTGAATGTTTAGTCAGGTATTAATGGAAAGGCATGTAAACAATTCTGCTGTAACTCCTTACTAATCTATGACATGAACTATTGCTTTAAACTTACTATGAACTTATGGAATGTAAAATTGCTTAGAAAACTATGTGATCCTGAGAAATTATAAATACTAAGAGCAACAATCAAGAGGTGATTTATCCCTTCTCTGTTTAATCCAGTATGTGTATATCTGTGTATGCCTGAACTTTCTCTCCTTTCTTCCTTCCTTCCTTCTCTTTCTTCTCTTCTCTTCTCTTCTCTTCTCTTCTCTTCTCTTCTCTTCTCTTCTCTTCTCTTCTCTTCTTTTTTCTGTTCTTTCTGATTCATGAAAAGTTAGTGAATTTTGAGTCTCTCACCTGGCAAGTAAAGTGTCCTTAAGCCAGAGAGAAAAGATCCCAAGCAACTAACCTTTTATCTTAATCCACTGCTGCTATCAGTAGGAGTGAAACTGCCAGAAACCAGAAGCTTTTAGCTACAGAATAGCAAAGAGTTAAAGAAAGAGTTAATCAACAAAAGTCATCATTTGGGCTCCTTCACCAATGCCATCCTCACTGCCTGCCATTGGTTAACCCTGTGCTGCTTAACTGAACCTTGGGTCACTTCATACAGCTTTAAAATGAGGAAAGGAACCTAGTCTTATTGCAACTTGATATGTCATGTTCAGTTAATATCCCCAGGACACTTGCCCTTTTACGAAGGGAAAGGAGGAAGGCATGGATAGGAGAGAAGGTGCATTTTCTAGGAGGATAGGATGGAGGGGCAACTGCTATCAGATGTGGTATATGAGAGAAAAATAAATAAAAAATAATATAATTTTGAAGACATTTTCATATGAGCTTGGAGTCTTTGCTCTCTCCTATTCCTATTATCCTTAGGTTTGGTCTTTTCATTGTGTCCTGGATTACCTGGATGTTTTAGTTTACGGGTTTTTTATGTTTTGTATTTTCTTTGACAGTTGTTTCAATATCTTCTAAGGTATCTTCTATGCCTTTGATTCTCTCTTCTATCTCTTGTATTCTGTTGTTGATACTTGCATCTGTAGCTCCTGACCTCTTTCCTAGGTTTTCCACTTCCAGTATTGCATCCATCCGTGTTTTCTTTATTGTTTTTACTTCCATTTTATGTCTTGGACCACTTTGTTCTATTCCTCCACCTGTTTTATTGCATTTTTCTGTATTTCTTTAAGGGATTTATTTGTTTCCTCTTTGGCAGAATCTACCTGTTTACCTGTGTTTTCCTGTATTTAGTTCAGTGATATATTTATATCTTCCTTAAAGAACTCTATTATCTTCATGAGATAGGATTTTAGGTCAGCATCCTGGTTTTCAGGTGTGTTGGTGTATCCAGGATTTGCTGTGGTAGGAGAACTGGGTTCTGATGGTGCCAGAGTATATTGCTTATGGTCTTATGCTTTCCTCTCACCATCCGGTAATCTGTGGTGTTATCTGACCTGGGTATCTCTATCTGGAGCCTGTCTCCTCTGTCCTTGGGTTGCTGCAGGTCTCCTGGGAGACCTATGGCCCTGGATATAGCAGATCTTTTGGGAGGCCTTCAGACTGGGGAACCTTTAGAGGGGCATGCACACCTGATGATTTATTGCCCTGGTTGCAGCGGATTTCCTAGGAAGCCTTCAGATTGTGGAGTCTGTTGCCTTGGGTGCAGCAGATCTGCTGGGAGGCCTTCAGAATCTGGGGTCTTCAGAGGGGCAGACAGGCTGCTAATCTGCCCCTGCAAAAGGTGCATGTCAGAAGTGAGTCTCCTTTAATCTTTTTGATCCAAATTAACACTCTCCAAAATTAACTTTCCTCCAGACATGTTTAACTCCCAGGAGTATAATTCTAGCCATTTTTGGGGTAGATTCAGTGAGTAAGGGTGGATGTCAAGGCTAACATGATTTCAGCTGAGCAGTATTAATTTCTCTTTAGAAAAATTGTTAAAGAATGTGACCCCTCCATGTGATTATTTCTTTCATGTATATAAGTTATATATAAAATAAACTATGCTGTATACGTTTGCTGTAGTATTTGGAGAGTTTTTATGTGGTCGGAGACAGTGTGCTCACACATGATTATTCTGACTGAGCATGTGATCTAAAGAAAACCTTCACTGCAGACTTTCTCTTTAGAAGTCATGGTTTATGCCAGACATAGTGGGCATATGCCTGTGGACCCAGAACTAGGGATACTGACAGGGGGTAATGCAGATCTGAAGCCAGGCTGGTATACATAGTGAGATTCAAAAGAAAAAGAAAAAGAAACCAAACACCAAAGCTCTGTCATTCTAAGCTTCTACGCTTGTCTTTTAGACAGAAGGTTTTACAAGGAGTAGTGGGAAGAAAAGTATTACACTTCATTATTATAAGATACAAGAGAATTTGAAAAATATTCTCATCTTCCCTCCACTAGAATTAGAACATTTCAGGATGTTTGGTTTGTGTTTTTCACCCATCTCTATAAATGGCACAGATATATGGAGGTACAGCCATCTATGCAGATGAAGGCACAGACATGATGTAGGTCAAGGCACAGTCATCTATGCAGATAAAGGCACAGACATAAAACAGGTCAGGGTATAGACATGTATGCAGGTATATAGATATGTATACACGATAGGGCCCAGACATGGATGCACATGAATGCACAGACATGTATGTATCTGGGACACAGACATGTATGCAGGTAGGGACTTTATATTCATGTGGGGAAGAAAGCTGTTATGATTGTAATAACTTTGTCATTGGACATATTCCTCCATAATTTAGGTAAGAGAAGATTTGTTCTTTTAAACACAGAAAAATGAAAATTAACTTATAGGTCTACTTCCTCTTTTCTGGAATCTTATCATGTGTCTGAAAGACACTTTGTATAGCCAAAAAGCTACTCACAGTACATTCTTGCCTGGAGAGGACCTATGAGTCTTAATAAGAAAAATGCGATCTTTGGGGCAATCTCAGCAGAGGTCCCTAGGGTCCCAAGAGAACTCTCCATGCTGCAGGCACCCTAGCACAGCCGGGTCCTTGAGATCACTGGTGAGTGGAACACAACAGCAGTTCCAAAAAACACAGAGGGTCTTGTGCTCGCAGGAACAGGGACAAAGGACAGTTGCCCAACCAGCGGCTGGGGTCCACTCTGGTCTACACCACCCATGCGCCATCTTCGGTGAGATCTCGGTGGAGGCCCCTAAGGTCACCAGAGGACTCTCCACACTGCAGACACTCTAGCACAGCCAGGCCCTTGAGATCACTGGTGAGTGGAATGCAACATCAGTTCCAAAAAACCCACAGGGTCATGTGCTAGCAGGAAAGGGGTCAAAGGACAACTGCAGGCCCTAGCACACCCAGAATCTTGGGATCACTGAGACCAGTCTACGCAGGAGAGCTCGTGGGCAGCAGAAGCAACAGAGCTTCTTAGACAGGGTCCCTTCGGGCCTTCATCCTCAGCCAGGAGACAGAGCTGAGATCCAGACCTCTAGACACCCTCCCTGCTATAGGACAGTTGGCCTCCAGGGAGGTCTCTGACCCCAGGAATCAGGAGGTGGATCTGAGCTCCAGGCTTCTGTGCACCTTCCCTGCAAGAGGAGAGCTTGCCTGCAGAGAGTGTTCTGACCACTGGGACACAGGAGAGAGTTGGTCTCCCAGGAGTGCTGACAGTCTACAGAATAACAGGAGGGACAAGCTCCAGCCAGAGACAGTTAGAACACATAACACCACAGATTACAAGATGGCGAAAGGCAAACAAAAGAATCTTACTAACAGAAACCAGGTCCACGGGGCATCATCAGAACACAGTACGCCCACCACAGCGAGTTCTGGATACCCCAACACACCCGAAAAGCAAGATTCGGATCTAAAATCATATCTTATGATGCTGGTAGAGGATTTTAAGAAGGAAATTAAAACTCACTTAAAGAAATAGAGAACACTGCTAAACAGGTAGAAGCCCTTAAATAGGAAGCATAAAAGTCCTTTGAAGAATTACAGGAAAACACAACCAAACAGGTGATGGAATTGAACAAAACCATGCAAGATCTAAAAATGGAAGTAGAAACAATTAAGAAAACCCAAAGAGAGACAACTATGGAGATAGAAACCTTAGGAAAGGAATCAGGAGACATAGATGTGAGGATCAGCAACAGAATGCAAGAGATGGAAGAGAGAATCTAAGGTGCAGAAGATTCCATAGAGAACATGGACACAACGATCAAAGAAAATGCAAAATGCAAAAAGATCCTAACCCAAAACATCTAGGAAATCCAGGACACAATGAGAAGACCAAACTTAAGGATAGCAGGTATACATGAGAATGAAGATTTTCAACATAAAGGGCCAGTAAATATCTTTCACAAAATTGTAGAAGAAAACTTCACTAACCTAAAGAAAGAGATGCCAATGAACATAGAAGAAACCTATGGAACTCCAAGTAGACTGGACCAGAAAAGAAATTCCTCCCAATACATAATAATCAGAACAAAAAATGAACTAAATAAAGATAGGATATTAAAAGCAGTAATGGAAAAAGGTCAAGTAACATAAAAAGGCAGACCTATTAGAATTACACCAGATTTCTCACCAGAGACTATGAAAGCCAGAAGATCCTGGAAGGTTGTGATACAGACCCTAAGAGAACACAAATGCCAGCCCAGGCTACTATACCCAGCAAAACTCTCAATTACCACAGGTGGAGAAACCAAAGTATTCCATGACAAAACCGAATTCACACAATACCTTTCCAAGAATCCAGTCCTTCAGAGGATAATAATGGGAAAACACCAACACAAAAATGGAAACTACACTCTAGAAAAAGGAAGAAAGTAATCCTTCAACAAAACTAAAAGGAGACAGCCACAAGAACAGAATCCCAACTCTAACAACAAAAATGACAAGAAGCAACAATTACTTTTCCTTATTATCTTTTAATATCAATGGACTCAATTTCCCAATAAAAAGACATGGACTCACAGAGTGACTATATAAACAAGACCCAACATTTTGCTGCTTACAGGAAACCCACCTCAGGGAAATAGGCAGACATTACCTCAGGGTAAAAGACTAGAAAACAATTTTCCAAGCAAATGGTCCAAAGTAACAAACTAGAATAGCCATTCAAATATCATATAAAATCGACTACCAACCCAAAGTTATCAAAAAACACAAGGAGGGGCACTTCACACTCATAAAACATCAAATCTTCCAAGATGAACTCTCAATTCTGAATATCTATGCTCCAAATGCAAGGGCATCCACATCCATTAAAGAAACTATAGTAAAGCTCAAAGCACATATTGCACCTCACACAATAATAGTGGGAAACTTTAACACCCCACTCTCATCAATGGACAGACCCTGGAAACAGAAACTAAACAGAAAAACAGTGAAACTAACAGAACTTATGAAACAAATGGATTTAACAGATATCTACAGAATACATTATCCTAAAACAAAAGGATATACATTCTTCTCAGCACCTCGTGGTATCTTCTCCAAAATTGACCATATAATCAGTCACAAAACATGACTCAACAGATACAAAAATATTGAAATTATCCCATGCATCCTATCAGATCACAATGGACTAAGACTGATCTTCCAATAACAACATAAATAATAGAAAGCCAACATTCTCGTGGAAGCTGAAGAACACTCTACTCAATGACACCTTGATCAAGGAAGAAATAAAGAAATTAGACTTTTTAGAGTTTAATGAAAATGAAGCCACAACATAGCCAAAATTATGGGACACAATGAAAGCATTCCTAAGAGGAATGCTGATACCTGATACCAATTTTCCTCATACAATTCTCTAAAATAGAAAGAGGAGGAACACCACCTAACTCATTGTATGAAGCAACAATTACTCTGATACCTAAACCACACAAGGATCCAACCAAAAAAAAAGAGAATTTCAGATCAATCTCGCATATCAATATCAATGCAAAAAATACTCAATAAAATTCTTACAAACCAAATCCAGGAACACATCAAAACCACCATTCACCACAATCAAGTAGGCTTCATTCTAGAAATGCAAAGTTGGTTTAATATATGAAAATCCATTAATGTAATCCATTATATAAACAAACTCAAAGGAAAAAAAAATCACATGATCATCTCCTTAGATGAGAAAAAACATTTGACAAAATATAACACCCCTTCATGTTAAAAGTATTGGAGAGATCAGGAATTCAAGGCCCAAAACCTAAACATAAGAAAAGCCATTTACTACAAACCAACAGCCAATATCAAATTAAATGGAGACATACATGAAGCAATCCCACTGAAATTGGGGACAAGACAAGGAAGCCCACTCTCCCCATATCCATTCAATATAGTACTCGAAGGGCTGGCTAGAACAATAAGGCAATAAAAAAAGAGATCAAGGGAATACAAATTGGCAAAGAAATAAAGATCTCACTATTTGCAGATGATATGATAGTATACATAAGGGACCACAAAATTCTACCAGAGAACTTCTCCAGCTGATAAACAACTTCAGCCAAATGGCTGGATATAAAATTACTCAAATAAATCAGAAGCCTTCCTTTATACAAATGATAAACAGACTGAGAAAGAAATTAGGGAAAAAACTCCCTTCACAATAGCCACAAATAATATATCTTGGGGTAACTCTAACCAAACAAGTGAAAGACCTGTATGACAATAAATTCAAGTCTCTTGTACTGGCTAGTTTGTGTCAACTTGACACAGCTGGAGTTATCACAGAGAAAGAAGCTTCAGTTGGGGAAATGCCTCCATGAGATCAAGCTGTAAGGCATTTTCTCAATTAGTGATCAAGTGGGGAGGTCCCCTTGTGGGTGGTGCCATCTCTGGGATGGTAGTCTTGGGTTCTATAAGAGAGTAGGCTGAGCAAGCCAGGGGAAGCAAGCCAGTAAGGAACATCCCTCCATGGCTTCTGCATCAACTCCTGCTTCCCGACCTGCTTGAGTTCCAGTCCTGACTTCTTTCAGTGATGAACAGCAATGTGGTAGTATAAGCTGAATAAACCCTTTCCTCCCCAACTTGCTTCTTAGTCATGAAGTTTGTGCAGGAATAGAAATCCTGACTAAGACATCTCTCAAGAAAGAAATTGAAGAAGATCTCAGAAAATGGAGAGATCTCCCATGCTTATGGATTGGCAGAATTAACATAGTAAAAATGGCCATCCTGCCAAGAGCAGTCTATAGATTCAATACAATTCCCATCAAAATCCCAACATAATTCTTCAAAGACATAGAAAGAGCAATTTGCAAATTAATCTGGAAAAGCAAAAAAACCCAGAATAGCGAAAACAATTCTTAACAATAGAAGAATGGTTATAGGAATCACCATCCCTGACCTCAAGCTTTACTACAGAGCAATAGTGATAAAAACTGCATGATATTGTTATAGAGATAGACACATGGATCAATGGAATAAAATTGAAGACCCAGACATCATAAACCTGCACACTTATGGACACATGATCTTTGACAAAGAAGCCAAAAATATACAATGGAAAAAAGAAAGCATATTCGACAAATGGTTCTGATCTAACTGACTGCTTATATGTAGAAAAATGAAAATAGACCCGTATTTGTCACCTTGCACAAAGCTCAAGTCCAAGCAGATCAAGGATCTCAACATAAAACCAGATACACTGAGTCTAATGATGCTTGTGCAGGAATAGAAACCCTGACTAAGACATATGGTATGTACCCACTAATAAGTGGATGTTAGCAAAAAAAAAAAAAAGTACAGAATACCCAAAATACAGTCCACAGAACTAAAAAAGGTCAACAAGCTGAAGGGCCCAAGTAAGGACACCTCAGTCCCACTTGAGAGGGAGAAGAAAGCAATAACAAGTGGGGAGGGAGGGAGGGAGGAAACAGGGAGGGAAAGAGGATGGGAGAGGAGGGAATGGAAGAGAGAGGGGAATTTAATCTGTTATTGGTGAGGGAAAAGGATTGAAGCCCTGAGGGCCAGCAGAAAGAATGAAAATAGGCAACCTCAGGAGATAGGAGGTTGGGGGCACCCTCCAGAATGCACCAGAGACCTGGGAGGTGAGAGACTCTCAGGACTCAAAGGAAGGGACCTTAGATGAAATGCTCAACAGTAGGGAGTGGGAACTTATAGAGCCTACCTCCAGCAGGAAGGCAGGGCATCAAATGAGGGAAAGGGAAGCCATGCCATAGTCACAACTCTGACCCATAATTGTTCCTGTCTGAAAGAATTACAGGGATGGAAATGAAGAGGAGACTGAGGAAAAGAAGGTCCACTGACAGGCCTAAAGTGATATCCAGCTCAAGGGGAGGTCCCAAGGTCTGACACTATTACTGAGGCTGTGGAGTACTCAAATAAGGGACCTAGCATGACTGCATTCCGAAAGACCCAACAAGCAGCTGAGAGAGTCAGATGCAGATATTTGCACCCAACCAGTGGACAGAAGTAGCTGGCCCCTGTTGTTGAATTAGTGAAGGCTGAAAGAAGCTGAGGAGAAGAGCAATCTTGTAGGAGGACCAGCAGTCTTAATCTGGACCCCCAAAATCTCTCAAACACTGGACTACCAAACAGGCAGCATACACCAGCTGATATGAGACCCCCAACACACATCCAGTAGAGGACTTCTGGTTCTGGGTTCATTCAGAGATGATGCACCTAACCCTCAAGGGACTGGAGGCCTCAGGGAATTTAGAGGTAAGGTGGGGTGGGGAGTGGAGACATCCACATGGAGACAATGGGGTGGGGAGGAGGTATGGGGGACGGTTGGAGGGTGGACAGGGGTTAGGGGCATAAAATATGGAGTGTAAATAAACAAATAAATAAAATCTAAAAAAAGAAAAAGAAGAAGAAGAAGAAGAAGAAGAAGAAGAAGAAGAAGAAGAAGAAGAAGAAGAAGAAGAA
>NC_034594.1:27089279-27117638 GCF_900095145.1 Mus pahari | reverse complement strand
AAGAAGAAGAAGAAGAAGAAGAAGAATTTGGGTTCTTAAATCCAAAATACATTTTTATTTCTAAAAGAGTTCAGAAATCCTAAATTTAAAAAGCAAAAGAAACCAAAACAAATGCTGTAGTGTATCCTGTTTTCATCCACCTGGGAGTAGAGAGCACATATTTTGCAGTATAGCCATGTTCCTCTCTTTCTACCCTCACCACCAACATCATGGAGGCCTGGGGACCTTCACACCATGTTGCTCTTGCCCTTACCACCACCACTACCAAACAGTGGTAAAAAGCAGAGAATGCACTTATGGTTATGAGGATGTAAGAAATGTGATGGCTTGAATTATGATACAAACACACACACACACACACACACACACACACACACACACACACACACACTGTATGTTTCTGGGATAGCAAAATGCTCACCTGGTAGAAGTACCTGTTGCCAGGCCCAGTGGCCTGGGTTTGATCTGCAGGACCCATATAGTGGAGAAATGAGCTGAATGACAAGTTGTCCTCTGGCCTCCACATCCACACCACATCACACAGTCTTAGAATTTATCTTGATGTGACAAAACACTACAACCAAAGGCAACTTGGAGAGGGAAGGGTTTGTTTCAGCTTAACACTTTCATGGAACCATGAAGATAGGGCAGACATTCAAGCAGGGCAGGAACCTGGATGTGGGAACTAATGCAAAGGCCATAGAATGGTTGCTGGGTTGCTATGGCTTGCTCAGCTTGCTTTCCTATAGAGCCCAGGACTACCTGCCTATGGGTTACACTGTTAGCTGTGCCCTCATACATCAATCACTAAGAAAATGTCCTTCCAGACTTACCTACAGACCAGTCTGGTTGGAGCATTTTCTCAGTTGAGGTTCCCTCTTTCCAAATGACTTTATTCTGTGTCAAGTTGACATAAAAACTAGCCAACATGTATGTATGTGCATGTGCACACATATGTGCAAATGCATACACACATACAATATAAATAGATGATAGATAGATAGATAGATAGATAGATAGAGAGATAGATAGATAGATAGTAGTTTTAAAATTTTTACAGTTGTGCTCTAGGAGCTGGAGAGATGGTTCAGCATAAAAAGTACTTATTGCTTTTTGAGAGATCCTGGATATGAGTCCCAACCACCACATAATAGTTCACAATGAACTATAATTCCAGTTAGAGGGGATCAGATAACCTTTTCTAGCCTCTGAGGACTCCAGGTACTCATGTGAGACACAGAAAATACATACATACATACAGGCAAAAGACATACACATAAAGCGAAAACCTTGGATTAAAATGTCCTAACCTTAGAAGATGAGAGTTAGAACTTATTTGGAAATAGAAACTCTTTAACATACCAAATTGGGATAGATTGTATAAGACTAATGTAAATTCATAAATGGAAGGGCATTTAGACACAGAGAGCAAAGAGACAAGACCATAACATGGAGGCAGAGATCTGACATAGCTACAGGACAAGGAAGCCAAGGATGTGATCCAACAGCTGTAGCTAGAAATGAGGGCCAGGTCATTGTCACCCTCAGGGTCCCCAGAGAAACCAAGACTTAAAACTCTTAATCTCAAACTTCAGTTTCCCTAGGGACTACGAAGCTATGAGTGAACATTGTTCAAGTCTCCAAGTTTGTGGTGCTTTGCTGTGGTAGGACTGGAGGCTCAAAACAACTTCCTTTTTCTTGTGTTTCTTTTCCACAAATATGCCTAGAAAAGCCTGATTTGGCAGTGTCAACAGGAAGAGAATGTGACCCTGGTGACGAACCTTGATCATGCGATCAAGATCATTTCCTCAGTCTCAACTCTTGGTCTCAAGCCTACTTACGACCCTAGTGGATTCCTGTGAGATCAGACCAAGTTCCCCCATGCCGCACCCCCACAATACAAGTATGTAGCACATACTTGTTTTTAAGGTTTTTTTTTCCTACTGTTGCAAAGAAGCAAAGATTTAGAAATGACTAGAAAGATGATCATACAAAAGTGATGTACATGGCCTTTCTAAGGTCACTGAAGTTTGACCCATAGTCCCTTCATTGTCACAGGTGACTTGTGTTGTTTTTAACAACATCTCCGTTGTTTGATTTTACCAATAAAGACTCAGGAAGCAGATGCTGGAATGAAAGTCTGCTAGCTCAGAGGCAAATAGAGTACCCAGCTGACCTTCTGCCACAGCCAACATCCTAAAAGGAAGTTTCTCCTCCACAGCATCTCCATGACCCCTCAAACTCAATGTTGCTTCCCTTCTTCTTCCCTTCTACTTCCTCTCTATCTGTCCTCCTTACTTCCTCTTACTCTCGATTTGTTTTCTATGTACATTCTGTCAGCTGCTTGCTTATTCTCCATCTCTTGACCTATTTCATCCTGTTTACATAAAGGGAAAGCTCTTGGATTTAAGGTGTGTGAGGGCTAAGCTGCACCACAACTAGAATGGAATTTTCCAGTAAATAACACAATCTTGAAGTTCACAGTGTGATTAAATATTCCGCAACAAACTCATACATGAAGAACGGCTATGTTCATCTACAGAATCACTTTGTGCATGTTTCTAAATGCAGAGCCTGTCTTGGACCACTTAGTATAAACAGATATGAAGACTTAAGTCTCCATTCTCAAGAGATTATGCTACATAAAGAGAGAAATATTGGCTCAAATTAGCTGTCATGAACAGTAAAATGACTGTTTTTTGTTTTGTTTTGTTTTGTTTTTGAGACAGGGTTTCTCTGTATAGCCCTGGCTGTCCTGGAACTCACTTTGTAGACCAGGCTGGCCTCAAACTCAGAAATCTGCCTGCCTCTGCCTCCTGAGTGCTGGGATTAAAGCCACCACACCTGGCTATAAAATGACTCTGAACTTAGGTTTGGAAACTATGTCTATCCACTGAGGTGAGAAAGGGCACTCAGAGATAAGCAAGGTCAGGAAGAATCTATGTTCACAAACAGACATGTACATGTCTATGGAGCTTCAGGTGTTTGCTGTGGAAAGGGTGGCACAAAATTTAAAACAAGTAAGAAAACTCTCAGATAGAATTGTAAAAACAAAAGAAAACATTCAAAAAATTCATAAGTTCCAATCCCTGTACAAGAGCTCTAGAATAGTACTGAATTTAATCCTGAGTGTTATATGGTAGCAGTAGGAAAGACAAAAGAGGATAAAGGTGAAATAAAAATGGTGACAAGGGAAGCCACAGAGTTGATTCAGCAGTTGATTCAAGCCTAATGTCCTGAATTTGGTCTCCATAGCTCGTATCTGAAAAGAGAAAACAAACTCCCATAAGCCGAGCTTTAACCTCCACATGTGCAGTATAGCACGCCTGTATCTACACACAAGAATAAATACATAATTGTAATTGTAAGACAGTAAAGAGGTAGAATAAATGTACTTGGATCATCAAGTACACAGGAATAATTAGAGCAGAGAGAACTGAAGGCCAGCTTGCAAGATTCTGGCATTGATGGCAAAAGCAGAGACATCGCAAGAATGAAAACAAGGAAGAAAATGAATTCAGTGTGTAAGTATTACATGCACAATGCCCTAGAAGGAAATACTGGTCAAGCTATCTAGTGATCAACGGAGACTACAGAACTAGAATTCAGGTGACAGATGTGATGGAAGTGAGAAATATAGTATGACTGACAGATGACACTAAAGAAATAGATAAGCCCAGTCAAATGCACATATGAAATAAGAGAAGAAGGGATGTGCATGGTTAAAGGCTAGGATCTGCTACCAAGATGAGAGAGTTGGAACCTTAGTTCCTTGACTAACTAGTTGTGTTACTTGGGTACCTTTGCTTTTCCCAGTCCCTCAAGAATTAAAGACCATGCAAAGTTAAGCTGTTTCTATAAAGTAGTTAGAATAATGCCTGCTCCACAGTCACTGCTCAATAATATTGAAAGGGGTACTGAGAGAAGGAAGGAGGGGAAAGAAATAGAGACAGAGAGACAGAGAGAAGCAAATGTATTTTCTCAGACGAATGGATGAGAGCTGTATCCAAACTGTGTGACTACACAGATTGGGCTAAGCCCAGAGTTTCTTTCCCTGTTCTAACCATCTCTAGGTCTGGAAGCTTCTAGTTTCTGTATAGTCTAATTGTTCAAGCTAACTGATTCAAACTGGCTTCTCTCAGCTTCTTAATGAATTGTTCTGCTTGGCCTTAAGCTTACTTAAACTAACTCTGGGAATTTGTTCTAATCTTTTGGCTCCTTCTCATTCTCTGACTCATTCTGACTTTCCATGCAACCTGTCTCTGTAAAACTGCCCCAGGAAAACTGATCCCACCCCCCCACACACACTGCTCTCTTAAGTCACCTCTTTCCTGTGCTGTTATCACTTGACTTGGGCATAGCCTATCTCTTATTCAGTCAAATCTTTCTCTGATTCATCATTTTGTCTGCCTGTCAATTAGATATAACTTTCAAACATGACTGCTTTCTTCTACAAACTAACCTTGCCTATATTGTTTGGGATTGTATGTGTGTACTAAGAGTGAGTCTGAATTCCAGCCAGAGAGATTCCAAGTGTGTCATTCCAGCTGGATCACACAAACCTAGAAGGTGATCCTTGTCAAAACAGCCATGCTGCTGGATTAAAATTCCTCTACAACCAAAGAAAGAACGCTAATAAAAATTGACATGTGAGTGGCAGAAATAATGAAAAAAATGAAAAAATACACTAGTAAGGCCCTGACAGTGAGATAGACTAGGAAGCAACAAGGACTATGGGAATCTAGGATGGCATGTTCAGGCAAAGGCTGAATCTTCAAGAGAAATCCAAAGGAAAAAAAAGATGGGTGAACAGTTTTCCAGCCTGGTACTCAGGTCTGTGAGATGTTCTCAGGCAGTGAAGTGAGGCAAGCCAAGCAGAAGGAAGATAGACAACCTCCTCACCAGCCTTCTGCTCTTAACATAGATGTTTCCTTGGCATGAGGGAACAACCTGATGATTGAGCATTTCTTCTGATTTTGTCATGTTCCTGGCGTCTGCGCAAATTTCCCCGGGTCTGAGATTTTAATAAGATAATGCAAATAAGCCAAAAAGAGTATTCTATTATATTTAACTCTTTCAGAATGCAATATCTATACAATGTATTTTGATAATGTCCATCTCCTAGAACTCCCTGACAATTTCTCAGTTACCCCTTAAATCATCTGTAGCAGGAACAGGCAGGACCTTCTCTCTGTAAGTGCAGGGGTTCACACAGCTTCAAAAGCATCTCCTGCAGGAGGACCTAATTGAGGACTGCCTGAGAGGATTGCTGGTGCAGACAATGCCAGCCAATCAGGAACTGCTGTTTAGAGTTGATGCTTTCTGGGAACCAGTGGGGGCGCAGGTGGAAGGTATTAAAGGAGCTTGCAGCAGTGTACAGCGGGCTTGCTGTGGTGTTTCTCACTTGATCCCAAAGTCTGTGCCATTGACTCTGCACCATTTCACCTCCAGCCCCCAAGGGCAGGTAGGGTCGGGTGGCTAGTAGTTCAGGGCACAGACAACACCCATCTCTATCCAATTTCATGTTCTCTTCTTGTTTTAAATAACCCACTATGCACAAAGGTACAGGGCCATCCACTGGAGTGTGTGGGCAATGTACTAGGTATCACATCCTCAAGGAAAACTTACTCTCCTTTCCCCCAGAAGGCATCAACTACAATAGCTTTTTGACTGGGGATTGAAGTTTGTGGCAGCTCCTCTCCCATTCATGCTGGAATTTTGCCTGACTCAATCTTGTGCAGAGCCTGTACAGGTAACCATAGCTGCTGTGAGTTCACACTTCAAAGTAAAGTGGTATCCAGAAACCATCAGGCAAGGTAACTTGTAGAACTCCCTCCCACACTAAAAATAGTTCCATTAAGAAGTAGTTCTCATATGTTAGAGATTGATAAAATACAAACTACTAGCTTATATAGTTCTTCAAAAAAATGGTGTGATATTGACCTAGGAGAGGTGGCTCAGTAGTTAAGAGCACTTGTTGCTTTTGCAGGGTCAATTCCCAACACCTACACAGTCACGTAAAACCATATGAAACTCGAGTTCCAGGGGATCAGATGCAATCTTCTGGCCTCTGCAAGCTCTACATGCATAGTAAATGCACATGCAGGCAAACCACCCAGACGCACAAAATAAAAAAAAAAAAAATTTAATGGAGATTGTTTTACATCTTCATACCAATATGGGCAAACAGACATTACAGCACCACTGACCTGCACTGATGCTGCTTTCATTGTTTTGGGGAACATATTATAGCTTACAATGTACATCTGTATGCTTTATATGTGTTTTATTATATTAATTAATTTATTTGTGGGGGAGGCATGCACATGTCAAGTCCACATGTGGAAGTCTGAGGACATTTGTGGGAGTTGGTATTCTTCTCCACTTTGTGGGTATCGGTGATCGGACTCAGGTGGCCAGAATCAGCAGCAAGCACATGTTTAATCACTCAGTATCCCGCTAACCCCTAAAATATTTAATGTTTTGACCTTGGGTTTTTTTTTTTTTTTTTAAGATTTGTTTATTATGCATACAGCATTCTCCCTGCATGTTTCCCTGCAGGCCAGAAGAGGGCACTGGATCTCATTATAGATGGTTGTAAGCCACCATGTGGTTTCTGGGATTTGAACTCAGAACCTCTGGAAGAGCAGGCATCTCTCTAGCCCTTGACCTTTGTTTTTAATTTTGACTTTGTATCTATTCTTAGTTACAGAGACAGTGTTTATTTTCATGTGTTGATTCACGTCATAAATGGTCCCTCAGCACAACAGGCATTTAATAGTCTGATTCCCAGGGATGATGCTAGTGGAAAATGTTGGGCCAGGGGGAGATCCTTAAGTCATTAGGTACGTACCCCTAAAAGGACCATGGTACCCTGGTCTCCTCTTCCTAATTTCTTTCCCTTCCCAACCATTGCATCAATGGTTGTTTTCACCAAGCACTCTCACCATGAAAAGTGCTGCCTCACCACTGCCTCAAAGCAAAAGGGCCAATCATGAACTAGAATAAAGTTGCAGACTAGAGTAAACTTTTCTCTGTATAAGTCAATTTCCACAGGTATTTGTATTAATTACAGAAAGCTGATGATTCCCAAAGGTGGAAAACTCCAGGTACAAAATTATGATCTTTTGTTCTTCATCAAGAGGTGGTATCAGAGGTAAGGGATGTCATTTAAAGTACAAGGAGTAGGGAGGTGGCTCAGTGATAGAGTGCTTCCATATGCCTGAAGGCTGGAATTTAATCCTCAGCACTGTGTATACACACACACACACACACACACACACACACACACACACACGCATGCATGTAAACACACACAGATACACACACGCAGACAGAGACAGAGATACACAGACAGAGAGACAGACACACAGACAAACACACACAGATAGAGAAACAAACATGTAGACACGAAGACAGACACACAGAGATACACAGTCAGACACACACACACACACAGATAAACAAACACACATGTAGACACGCAGACAGACAAAGATACATAGACAGACAGACACACATACACACGTACAAATTTGTGGTCATTGGGGCAATTTACATACATAGTCTTTTAAAGTAAATTGGTAGAATATTCTACACATCCTTAAGACTATACAGTTTCAGCCAGCTCAGGTGGGTCAAAGTAAAGATAAGCAATATTTTGTCTCCTCTGTTAAATCTCATTCATCCAAAAACTATGTTGGGAGGTTTTAAAAAACACACAAAAATATTAAGTTTATCTCTTATCAAAGAATGTGTTTTCAACTTAACTTACTTCAACTGAGAAATGATCTGTGACTTAATTTTTCTTCCTGATGCTTGGAATGTACAAGAATCCAAATGAAGATGAAGTTAATGTTAAAAACCTACTTACTGTTATTGAATGCAACTTCCTTTCTATGATTCATAAGTGCATTCCTGCACAGCATGTGTTCATCATGACCATGAGTCCTTTTAGCAGCTACTTTTAAATTCCTTTAAAATGAGAAGCCTGAAATAGCTTGTGTAGGATGTATTTACTGGAACAAACTGAAGTACAGGACTTCTCTGTAATTTCAAGCTTACATAACTTATTCTTTCTCACAAACCCAAAGCCTAATGCATACTAGATAAGTGATTGCTCTCCCCGGAAGGATGGACCATCCAGAGACTGCCCCACCCGGGGGTCCATCCCTTAATCAGCCACCAAACACAGACACTATTGCATATGCCAGCAAGATGTTGCTGACAGGACCCTGATATAGCTGTTTCTGTGAGGCTATGCCAGGTCCTGGCAAATACAGAAGTGGATGCTCATAGTCATCTATTGGATAAAACACAGGGCCCCCAGTGGAGAAGTTAGAGAAAGTACCCAAGGACCTGAAGGGGTCTGCAACCCTGTAGGAGGAACAACAATATGAAGTAACCAGTACCCCCAGAGCTTGTGTCTCTAGCTGCATATGTAGCAGAGGATGGCCTAGTTGGTCATCATTGGGAAGAGAGGTCCCTTGGTCTTGTAAACTTTATATGCCCCAGTATAGGGGAGCACCAGGGCCAGGAAACGGGAGTGGGTGGGTTGGGGAGCAGGGCAGGGGGAGGGTATAGGGGACTTTTGGGATAGCATTTGAAATGTAAGTGAAGAAAATATCTAATAAAAAAATTGTTAAGAAAAAAAAGTAATAGCTGCTAAACTGAGGTAGATAGAAAAAAGTCTCTTCTTAAAAATTAAATACTTTTCAAGTTAGCAGAGTAATATTTTAAATGTTCATGCTCAAGCTTAAATATTATTGAAATATGTATTTCATTAGAGAAATAGTCTTTAATAAATTTGTGATAGAAATAAAGATTTATGATCAATATTTACATAGTCATAGGTCTATTCATGTTAATTTGAGGCAGATAAATATTTTAAAATAAAAACGCATTTGAGGGTTGAGGGAAGCAGGCCATGTGTAAGACCTCAATACAATCCCTACCTCTAAAATTAATTAACTGGTTAAAACGTTCCGTGTGTAAGATTAAAAAGTAAATGGTTTTCCCCTATACTGGCAAAAGCATACTAGACCAAACCACTCACAGATACTAAGGAGTTACTGTACTACTGAATTACATCCATGGCCCAATAAACACTATCTCATCTCCATCTTCTAGGTTCTAGTCCTGGATTAGAAGACAGAAGTTTTGTGCTCAAAGGTGCTATAGATCCACTGCAGGTGGCTCTTATGTAACTACTGTAGGGTAACAATGAGATTCAGAGAGTCCTGTGTTCCCAGAGTATGATATCTGCCTGAAGACATAGCTGCTAAACTGAGGTGGATAGAAAGAAGTCTCTTCTTAAAAATTAAATACATATGACATACATACATACATACATACATACATACATACATACATACATACATACATATACATTATGGATATTTTGCTGTTTTCTCTCTCAAAAAAAGTTTACATATACTTATATACTTGTGGAGTTTTTTAAGTATTAAATAAAAATAGATTTTTTTGTCGTTGTTGTTGCTGTTGGAACACTCTCTCCACTCTCTCTCTCAACAAATTAACCAGTTACTAACTGTTTGGTACATATAAAATACAAAACTATTTTGTGTATTACATTCCAGATTTTGCACACTTTCTTTGTTTCACTTGCAATCATGCCATGCATACTGCTTTTTATCTTGTTGAAAGACATGTCTTTAAGACCTTTTCAAAACCACAGATACAAATCTGCCTCGGTCTTCCTTAATTACAAAATATACAGCTGAATGCACAAGTTAGGAAGCTAGTCTCATATTGACAAACACTTAGGTGGTTCTAACGCTTGCTAACATTGCTGCAATGGATGTGCACATATAAAGTACTAGTTATTAAGTTGCTGGGTCAAAGTGTGCTCAGATTTGCCATCTTGACACACACTGCCAAACTTCCCTCAAACACATTTTCACGTATCACCTACACAAGCCAGAGCTAAGAGCTGCAATGGCAAAGTTTCTTCTATCGACACCTCTTTCTACCTGTGGCAAGGAAAGGTGCTCATCTCAAATAGACACGCACAAACCTGCTTTGAGAATTCCTTCCCTGGGAGACATAAACATTTACCTCCTCCTCATGTCCTAAGGACACACACAAACCAATTTTTCACCAAGTTCACCCTGGAGAGCCAACAAGTTTATTGTGATTAAGTACAGAGAATGAATTAACAGAGCATGGGCGACCCGGGAAACATCCCAGGCAGTCTTCTCTAGGCATGGACAATGGTTTCACCACAGATACATAGATCGGGTCCCTTTCAGTCCATCTTCCTTAAGCGCTGTAGCACCTCTGGAAACATACTCACAACTAGGGCTAAATTACAAAGCCTGAGGTAATGGTTGAAATCTAAGATGATGTTCCATGAGCTTTCTCATACTCTCTTTCCCTGAGGGATGTCAAGTCAACAAGCTCCTACCCCTTTTTTTCTATGCTTGTTGAATTAAGATGTAATTTTAAGAGGACCACCACTTGCCACCACATGGTATGACAGGACAAAAAAAAAAAACACCCAGACGCCCTGGTGTCACTAAGATGAGCAAGTAAGTAATGGAAAGATGGGAGGAAAAGAAGAAGCAAAACACTGTATGTACCACGATGAGAGACAGAACTAGAAATAAGTAGTGAGAAACAGCTGGATGTGAGTAGTCTGCACTGCCACCTGAGGTTGGGATGAGGTCCTAGTCCCTACTGAAGATGAGGACCGTGTCTGGGTCAATGTCCATGGCCCTTTGATGTTCTGAGCTGCCACCAGGAGCCGTGTCGATGTCCAAGGACTATGCAGAGCTGGCCCTGCCCCTCACTGGCTACAGAACCCAGAAGAATGGGTCTCACACCTTATCCAGGCAGCAAGTAAAGCTAGTCCTGGTGGCAGGGGTGCAGGTGAGAGAGGACATGAAAGATGGTGAAGTGGCCCAACCAGAGTACACTCTGGTTGTGTGTGTACAGGAAGGGAGGTAAGCCGACCAACTCCGTTATGACCCAGACACAGACCCTAACATCTACCCCGTCTATGAGCTGCCGGAGCATGTGTAAAAAGGACCAGTCCTGCAGAACCAAAGCTGAGGTACCTCTATGATGCAGGGCAACAATAGGATATCTGAAAGGAGTCCTGATAAGGATCCAGTATTGATAGTGCAGCAGAAGTCAGAGGTCTTAAACCAGACCAATGACTTGCTACAATGAATATTTGCAGGAGAAGCTGTTTGGGCAAAAGTAGTTGTGGGACACACCATAACACACCATAGCTTCCACAGAGAGATGATTTCTTTTTTCTTTTTCTTTTTTATTTATCCTTATTTGTTGTTTTCTTTTGGTAGGGAAGGTTGCAAGGGTGGAGGGTGGCTATGGGGTGTTAGGGAGATGAGTGGGATTGGGAAGCATGCTGTGAAGTTCACACACACACACACACACACACATACAAAGAAAACTCATAAAAAGTTTTTTAAATAGATAATTACATCATTTCCCCCTCTTCCTTTCCTTCCCAGTCAACCTCTCCCATTTCTCTCTCTTTACTCCCTCACAAATTCATGGCCTCTTTTTCTTTGTTATTGCTAATATATATGTATACATTTACTTGTATGTATATGATTCAGGGCTGACCAATTGATATTAGATAGCCAATTAGGAGGCTCAACCCTGAAGGAAACTTCCTCTGTTCTCAGCAGTTGTTAGTTATCTTTAGTTCTTTGTCTAGGGCTGGGCCCAGCTAGATTTCTCCCTTCTGTGTTAGCATGACTATTAGCTTTGTTCGGGTCTTATTTAGATATCTATGTCTTTTTATTTTTGTTGTTTTGTTTTTTTGCTATGTAGTTGACTGGCCTGTAACTTACTATGTAGACTATCCTGGCCCTGAACTCACAGAGATCTACCTGTATCTATCTCCCGAGTGCTGGGATTAAAGAGATGTACTACCACGCTTGGGCTGCAGCCATATTGTTAAAGTACTGTGACAAAGTCCCCTATCATTTCTATAATCTCAAAGCAGATTTTTTTTGACCCTCTGGCGCTTACAATCTTCCTGCCTCTCTTTCTCAATATTTCCTGAGCATTAGTTGCAGGAATTTTGTTGTAAAAATATTTACTGGGAATTAGTGCCCAAGAATCAGTGGTTCTCTGCATTTTGAAGATTTGTGGTTTTCTATAAATTGTTTCTGTCTCTTGTAAAGAGAAGCTTCTTTGATGAGGAGTGAAATTTATACTTAGCGGTTGGCATCAGGATTGGCATTTAGAATCAGGAATTGTGCTACTTTAGTCAAGTGGTGGTAGAAGGTGTCCTTTAAGGTCCATGACTACACTACTCATGCAAGTTAGAAGTCTCCACTACTGGGCATGATTCCCTACCCCACCCCCGTAGAAAGGGGGGAAATATACTTGGACAGTTGGTTACCACCAAAATTTAGGGATATCTTGCCATCTTCTAGTACTATGAAAGCTTGTCTTCAAGGTCGAGGACTGCACATCAGATCCAGCTCCGATACCCCCAGTCCTATGTCTGAAATGCACAGTGTCTTTCTTCAGCAGTAATGCTTGCTCTTGTAATGCTGGCTGCTTACAACCAGACTCTGCTGACCTAATGGAGATGGCAACTCCTTGCTCAGAGAACTATGTTCGACAATATTCACCATCCTTCTGTAGAATTCTCCTTTGCTTATCAGTACACCAGGATATTCACTGGGTGACAGTTCTCAAAGGCACTTGTCATATCACAAGAGTTAGTTTATTATATATGTATATATTTAGCATATTTGTTTAAGAATATCTACCATATGCAATTTTCCTTAGAGTTTGCTGATAACAGTGAAATTTTACAACCTCCTATATTTCATTTTTGTCCTTGGGATATCTATAGTTCCTGCATCTGGATGTTACTATTAATTAATACTTGTTTTCTTTATGTAGGACTTTTGCTCTAAGATATCAAAACACATTAAGAACATTGTCTCATTAATCATAAAACATCCCTTTAAGGAAGGCATTTTCAGCTGTATTTCAGAGTAATACAGAGTCGGAGCCAGAGTGTTAAGGATGCTCCTTAAGGGTTTACATGAATTAATGGGATTTTGTTTGCCAGCTCTCTGATTTGAGTTGAGCAAAGTTCATGGCAGAGGGTCTCTAAGTTGTCTTCATTAAGAGAAGTCTTGATACTTTTATAAAACTCTAACAAGCAAAATGGGGCAGAGGTCTACAGATGAGATGAGAGAGGTTGTAAACTCATAGTCTCGAAGGATTTTACCTTCTTCCATTAAACAATTACAAGAAGAATAGAAGTTAGGCCACAGATAAGGAGAAAAGCACACTCTAGATTACAGTTTATTAATCTTAAGATTCAGAGGTGGTTTAAATGAGACAAATAACCTATGAAACATTATGAGGCACTCTCAAGGCTTAATCACACTGGAATGGAGGGGGAGTAAACTGAAAGCTATGCTGGAATTCATAGGTACTAGTGTGAACATGGAGGCAATTCGGATGGACCTCCCCAGTTCTGTTGCCAAGTGATGTCTGATGTCTGACAACACCACCAAGTACCACAGCCTATGTGGCACCACCACTGTGAACTCCAGTGCAGGTGCTTGAAATTCTGACCCAACATAAGGAAGAAAGGTCCAGGTAGCAAAGAGAGACACAGGAACAGCTCTGTGGACTTTTCTTCAGACTTATTGTGTGGCCAGCTACATATACAGTGGTTCCCAACCACATCTCATTTCTATCCTTCTCTCATAAAAGCTGAGATTGCATGGATACACAGAGTGTGGGAATGAATCTCACACAGACACGACCCAAGGATCCTCTTCCTGTAGTTCAGAGGACTTAACAGCAGGCACCATTGCTTCCTCTTGTTATAATTTAAAGCAGAGGGCTGTGGCTTCAAAGGGGATAGTCAGTATGAGGAATAGATAAAAATTACAAAATTCCATTGTCACTTCAGGCAAGAGTGACTTATGAATAAGTAGCAGAGATCAAACAACAATACATAGAATTTCCAGAAAATATACTAGGGTAGACTTTATTTTCCATTTCAAATACAAGAATAGAAGGAAATCGGGAAAATAATGTGCAAGCTTTAGCTACAAAACTTAATTTGTTTTCTGTAGCAATGAAATTTCTTCCATGTTAAAAGCGATGATTTTTGGCTATATCCATCATGTTCCTGTTAATTCCAGTGTATCACAAGGCTTTTCATTGTTACTATTTCAAGCTGTCCAAAAATATGAACACTCAAACAGGTGTACTAAAAAACTGTAGTGTGCTTAACACAAAAGCTTCTCATGGTAGCATACAATCAGTATCTCTGACATTGGAGAGACACAGTCAAAGTTGAGTCCTTATGTTAAGCACACATATACACACTAAGATGCCTTCAGACAAAGCCAGACTTCAGAGGTTCTGTTTCCTGTAAGGCTTGTCATTAGAAAAATGAGACAAATTGCCAGTACTTATGCGTATAAATTTTCTTTAACTTCCTTTGTTCCAGTTGTGGGGTGTCACCTAGTGATTTCACAGGTTGTCTACTGTGCTCTTGAGAAAATAAAAATGAGCAAAGCCTGTGTCACAGACCCACCCCACCTCCAGCTTATCTACACCCATGGGGTATCCTGATTTGTTGTCAGACTCTAAACTGTTACTCTCTCCAACCCTTAGGTAATTTAGTGTTAATCACAAAAACTTTATTCTTTAAAGCCCTTTTAGATCCCTTACAGTTTTACTGGACCCCAGAGATATTTGCACTAATCTGAATCTGAAGGTTTGCTTCCAAAATTTAATTTAATTCATTTGATCGCTTTACATGCCATCAGTACTGCTAAAAATACAAGGGACCTTTTTAGTTATCCTTTTCAATCCAGTGGTTTAGGAGACTATCAATGTAGAAGCCTTTGAATTCTCTAAGATGGGAGCCTTTCAAAGACTCTACAATGAAATCATTTTGGATCTAAAGGAGATTGCTGTGCTGTCTGTGATAGGTCTCTAGTGCTATGGGATGAATTTTTTTCCATATGATGGTTTTCTAAATATGTCATCCTTTTTTGGATAAAATAATGGAAGCATATGGTCAAAACTTGAAAAGGCACACAATCCTGAACAGTGAGCAATAAATCGCTACTTCCTGCCATGCAGTTAGCATCCCTGAAGGAAACCACTGTTTTAAGTTCTGATTTTTCCAGAGATATTCAACACATACTTTGACATCCTTTTAGTCCAAACTTAAGCAGGATAATGTCCAAGAGGTCATGAATTATTACATTTCCTAATTATCTAATTAGTGAGTTAAAACAACAAAAAAACAATATCTTAAGTTGCACAGCTGACCATGTAAAGGAAAATGACCTTAAACTTCTGATCCTTCTGCCTCTACATAGGTTTACCGTGGTGGAATTGAAAGTGTCTGTTAGTGTTCCTGATTATGCAGTGCTGGGAGTAGAACTCAGAGTCTTTTACCTGAGACTAGCACTCTACCAAGTGAGTTACATCCTTAGCCCCAGAGTGGACCATCTAGGCAAGTTAATTAATGTATTCCTAAATTTCTCCATTTATTTGATGGAAATAATGGGACCTTCCAGATGGGATTGTCAGAATTAAATGACATAATACACCAACGATCAAGGCCTACGCTATGTAATATACAATATTTTTAGAACTTTCATTTCAAATACAGAAACCTTATCATGGTAGATATTGTTGTAGTTTGAATGAAAAATGTTTCTGTAAACTCACATATTTGAATTCTTGGTTCCCACATGATGAAGCTATTTGGGAAGATTTAAAAAAGTAGAGCCTTGCTGAAGGAAGTATGTCATTGGAGATCACTTTAAGAGTTTATAGCCTAACCATATGTCTAAGTCATTTTCTCTACTTCATGTTTACAGCTGAATCTGTGTTATTTCAGCTTCCTGTAGATAGAATCTGAATGTATTGTGTGGAAACATCATTTCTCAATAAAATGCCTATGGCCAATGAGCTCAGGCAGGACCAGAAGGTGGAACATCCAGGAAAGAGATAGGATTCTAGGAAATAGTCAGGTAGGGGAAATTTGCCATACATGACAATACTTAGAATAGAGTAAGTGGGGTAACTAAATTACAAGCTAACAGGAATAAGCCACAGTTTTTGGCCTAGTCAATTATTCATAAATAACTCAGTTTCAGGGTCATTATTTTTGGGAACTTGGGTACAGGTGGAAAGCTAGGGGCTACAAATGGTACCCATCATGATAAGCATATAATCCTAATTTAGCTAAAAATACAAACTTAGAGCCTGGGGAAATACTCACAGGTAGAGGATGATTTCCTAGCCAAGGAGTGAGAAACTGCAGAGGCTGAGTATGTAAGCCCAGGCCTCTTGCCCTACCCCTAACCTCAGTAATGCATCATGATCAGCATTATAGGACAAACAGAGCTGCTCAAAACATAGAGAAACCATTGGACAGAGATAGAACCTCTCCTGTGGATAAAACAAGAGATTATAAAGATGCCAAAAGGCAGATATTTTGGTAAACTATTGTAAATGATAAGAGACAAAAGTTAAAATTACAGTTAGATGAAATTGAGATTGAAGGATTAGTGGGCACAAGAGCTATAGCTGTCTAGCAGCCATGGATGAACTGGGTATATCTGAAAGGGAGGCTAGAAATTAAAAAGGGGCGGGTGTGAGAGAAAGATGAAGCCAAGACAAAGTTTCTGATCAAGGCTCAAAGGCAACCAATCTGGTTTTTGTTTTGTTTCTTTTTTAAAAAAACAAAACAAAAACAAACAAACAAACAAAAAACCCTGCTCCTCTCACCTGCTGAAGCTCTTGGCTGTGGACAAATGTCTATATAGAAGTCCTCTTTCCCAATTGTGTTGTCACCTGCTAGGTGAATCTGGCATCAGGTCAGTACCTACTCGACCTGGCCTGTATCTTCTCTTAACATACTTCTTGTAACAACAGCCTCTAAAAGATAACCTAGCACTAGCATTAATGTTGTTTGTTGCTTACCACAGTGTAGGATACTGTAACTTTTTCCATTTTCTGTGGAGCTCTACCAAGACAGCATTTCTCAGTTGGTCCCCGCCCCCTGTCCCTCGCTAACCCAGTCCCTGTTTTCAGGACCCTCATTGGGCACCACCTGTAGCTGTCTAGCAGTCATAGATGGACTGGGTATATATGAAAAGGAGACTGGAAATGAAAAAGGGTGGGTATGAGAGAATGTTGAACCCAAGACAAAGTTTTTGATTAAGGCTCAAAGTTTAATTTTTAGCACTGTGTTTATACAAAAAAAGCCCACAGACCCCACCTTTTGTTTCAGCTAGATTGAGTTACAAAACAACCTCAATGGGCAGTCAACTCCTCATAGCTCCTACAAAAAATTATAAATGTCATGAGGCCAGATGACTCCAACTAGGTTGTAAAAACCATCCTGGGTTTATTTAGTCTATTCAAGGCTGAAAAGGGACACAACTGGGAGCAAATGATACAACTAGCTTTCTTAAAGCTAACCAATATCCCAATTTGGGGGGGAGTGCAAGAAGAAATTGATGCCTCAGAACAGGAGGAAGCAATTTTAACAGAACAAGATTCCTAAAAGGCAGGGTGGATGGTTTTTAGTCATAGATAGATAGATGGTCTTCAGAAGCCTCAGAGATCTACAGCATATGACATTTAAAGATGTTTTGTAAATAAAAGGCTTTTGACAGTGAGACTTGTCAGCTTCTGTCACTACCCCATTCTACTTCAAAGAAGATGATGAGCATCAAAAAAAAAAAAAAAAAAAAAAAAACCTTCAAGAAAGAAAGAAAGAAAGAAAGAAAAAAAAAAAAAAAAAAAAAAAAAAAACCTTCATTTGGACTTTGCTTCAAAAGTGGCAAGCTACCCACAGAGCAAGAAACTGCCCTTGCTTCAGCTGCTGAAAATATGCTGTCCAAGCTGTGGACAAGCAAAAATGGAGGGAAGTTAACTGCTGAGCTTTGCCAAGACAACGTAAACATGCCCTTCATAATCCCTGCTTCATGAAAAGGTCTGGCAGATAACTAGGCCAGAAGGCTGAAGATGATGCTCCAACAACACAGAGAAATTTTGGGAGGGTATCCAGGAAGCCAGCTTTCTCTGTCATTCCTACAGTTTTGGAAGCTGCTTGCCTACACTTCCTGCATACTCAGGTAATATTTGTTCTTTCAAAAGTCTCTGATGAAGGCTAGATGGCTACAGTCTCACATACAAGTTCCAGTTGTTTAGGATTTAAGATCATGTTTTTAAGTTCTACAAAGTTGTTTTAGGTTGGTAATGCAAGTTAGGAAATAAATTTGTTTACGTAAAGAACTCTGAACTCACTAAGAATAGATAGATAGTAGAGCTTTCCAAATGTAAGGTTGCCAAATGCATATGGACTAGACATTGTAAATGTAATCTTACCTGATAGTTTTCATAATTGTTATTATTATATATATATATATATTTTATTATAGTGAGAGAGTCTTTTATTGGACTAAAAGAGGAAAATGTAGAGAGAACCTTTATGTGGAAGCATAACCTGTCAGTGAAAAGCTTACGACCAGTGAGCTGAGGCAGGATTGAAAGGTAAGAGATCAGATTCTGGGAAATAGTCAGGCACTGGAGATTCAACATGAATGTTGTTGTGGACAGATGCATGAACCTGAGGAGAGGTAACTAGACATGTGACAAGACTAAGATTAGAATAAATGGGATAACTGAGTTACAAGCTAAGAGGAATGAGTCAAAGTTTTTGGCCTGGGCAATTACTCATAATTCAGTCTCAGAGTTGTTATTTCAGGGAACTTGAGCATGGGTGAAAAAAAACCCGCAGTTACAGCTTCCTAAGCCAGTTGCCTGCTGCCAGGTTTCCCTGCCATTATGGAATCTCTCTGCACCGTAAATCCAAATAAACTCTTCCTTCTTCTATGGTCATATTATTTTTATCACAACCCAGAAAGTAAATAATACATAAACAAAGGTGTCTGTAAAATCTACATAATAAATATGTGCTGTCTTGTCTCTTTATTCTCCACAACTTTGATTAAGCTAATTGCTTTCTTCCTTATTCAACTTTATAACACATCATTAATATTACTATTGTATCTTCCTGAAGAAAAACTGATTACAAGCTAAAAGACAAAATGTCTATCTAAAACATGCTACTTTTTATTATATTACAGATAATATATTTGTGGTGGTTTGGATGATCAGTCTCCTCCATAGTCTTGGGCTTTAGAATACTTGGTCCACAGTTGGTGGCTCTAGCTGGGTAGGTTTAGGAGATGTGGCCTTGCTGAAGGAAGCACTTCCCTTTATGTAGACTTTGAGAGTTTAGAGAGTTTGAAGCAACATTTCTATTTCTCTCTTTTGGCTTTCTGGCTCAAGATGCTGGCTCACATTTTGCTGCCATGGATCCTGCCTTACAGACAGCTATCTCTCTGGAACTATAAGCCCAATTAAACTCATTCTTCTGTAAGTTGCCTTGGTTATGGTATTTTCACATGGAGATAGAAAAGTGATACAATGTCATTGAGAAAGTAAGAGGGAAGGGAACTTATCACATCAGAAACTTTGCTGACATAAATAATAGATGTCAAGCAACACAATGGAAATAATGCTAAAATTAGACTTACTTAGAACTGATGAATTCCTAGTGAGGTTTTTGGTAGATATCATTAATTCATTCAAATTTAAGGTTTTACTTACACTGGAAAGAAAATCTAACCAAATATTTTAAATGATTAATTTCCAGGTCCATGTGTCTCAGGATGTTGGCTCTGGAGTATCACCGCTTCTTTCTTTCCACTGGTACATGATATCGTTTCCCTCGTGGAACATTTCCTCTGACAGCAGTTAGAAGCAGCCTCAGCTTCCTGCATTGTATCTGACAAAGTACAGAGGATCTTGAAGTAGGTCCTGTGGATTAGTGAGAAATTTTCTCTTCCAAAACTTGAGCAACTGTCTCTTTAATTTCATTGTCCATAATTGGTTCCCACGCTTAACCCTGAGTCAGTCCCATTAAGGGTGGAATGCAATGTTGCTCGCTACATCAAGATAGTCAAAGCTGTTCCCTGGAAGTAGACAGTACACCCTGATCTCACTGAAAAATGCAATTCTTAATGAGCAGTAGGAAAAGTGTTTATAGTAAGAAGGGGTTTCTCAAATGTCAGCCAGAAACCCAGCTTCTTCTGCACACAGCTTACATGCTATGCTCTGGTGCTGGCTCCATGAGCAAGGCTTCATTCTAGCTTCCCTTGGAATCTGATACGCACCTGACCAAGACTTGACATGGAGAGTTTTCATACCTCTAATCATAAAACCCCAGCCCCTCCTTTCTTATTTCTGTGGCTAGTGAAACATACCAAACACCCTCTAACTGGTTTGGTCTGACCTGGTGACAGACTCCCAGAGGTGGTCTTTAAAAGGCAGTAACTAAGCAAGTGGGTTATCTACAAACCAGGACAATAGCACATTTGTTCAGGAGAAAAGCAGCTCCATTTAGGAGATGCCAGAAAGGCACATAGCTTTAGCACAATCCCAGGGATGAAAATGATAGGAAGAAAATTGAGCAAAATTAAAGACTTTTTAAGTCATCATGATTAACTGACTGGTCGGATTTGTGCATTACTCATTATGTTAACCTTATAATCTCTGAACTTCATTTTATGGACCCACCAAAACACCTCTTGGGGAGAAACATCATAGAAGAAAACAAAGCTTTTATCATAAGCCTAGATACCTAAAAAAGATATTAAGCTTCTTCTAACCCAAGCGGTAAAGTGCCAAAGCATATATTATCACTTCCTCAAAATCTTTCAAGAACTGAAAGGAAGCCTAAGGCAAGAGGATTTTGAGTTTCAGATCATTCTTAGCTGCATTCCAACCCTGGGCTTTATGAGACATTTGTCTCAAAAAGCAAAAACAAAAACAAAACAACATTTTGAAGGGACTAACAGAATACCACAGAAGAATTTCACTTCACATGATCCATCTTCTTCCGATTTCTAACAGAATGTAGAGAACCCCTCCACCCTCTAGCCTGTTGGGGTATTTACTGGAGAGAAGTTTTCAATTCTCAACAGTTGCTTTTCCACTAGGAAAAGAAGTGTTGTGTGTTTTTTGCAGAAGTCCAACCAAACCTCTGAAGAAAGCTGGAGAGGAAGGTCTTTGAATTCCTGCTCATATGATGCATGCACATATCCAGCCATCTGACTGAATACCATTTAAATGAGAGATAAATAAGTATTTACCCTCTCTCTATAACCCTGGGAGTAGATGGATTGAAGGTATCAGATTTTTTCTTGAGTCACAGAAATTATACTGATTGTTTTCTGGATGGTCTCAATATTTAAACAATTAATACTACACAACTGTTTTTTAGATAAATTATTTTAAAAAATAAAGTTAAAACAACAAAGAAATACAGAGGGCTGGGAAAGTAGCACTTGCATAGCATGCAGAAGGCTCTGGGTTCCACACCAAGGAGTGCCAGTATATAAAAGAAATTCCGGAGCTGCCAAAGTTAGAAAGACGATTGAGGCTTAAAAGAAAGAAAATGTTAAAGGCATTGGTGGATGAGGAGGTTGTTTGAATATACAGTTAATGCATCAACTCCATGTGGCCATCCCATTTCTCCATAGCTTTGGTTTGTGGAAATGGTTATTTAACTGTGTCCCTCTCCCTGTCCCTGTCACATGTGTATCTGTCACAGCGTGCAGTGGACAATCACAAGGAAACAACTGCACAAACTCAAATCTGGAAACTTTGATAAGAGTTTCTTTGCACTTCATACAAAGATTTTCGACTTGGTGTTTTTCCTAAGACAACTGTGATTTTCTCACTGAGCTTAAACAGGTGGATGTGAATACTCTTAAGGTGTCTCCTTGTCTTAAAAGGATCTAGGGCAGGAAGACTGAGTCATTGTGAATGCTTATCAATAAAAATCCATTGGGCTGTAGGATCTTACAGTTGACAGACTATTGATCTTTCTCTAAAAAATAAAAGACCTGTGCCATCTGTTTATAAAACAGATAATAGAGGCTGTGGAAAGTCTTTCCCTTGGGAAATATCCCTGCACCCAACCAGAGAGAAGTCTAGGCACTTTTGAAGAGGCTTTGGTAGAAGGAGCCAGCTCTTCACAGCCATTAGTTGGACAAAACAAAGACAGTTTCCTCTGGTCCCTATTTTAGTTTACTCTTTGAACTCCCAACAGTTTATTGTTATTGTTATTACTTAGTTTGGCACAGATTCTTTCAAAAATTATCTTGGTTCCCATTTTTGAAGTCTTTTTCTTGGAAAAAAAAAAAAAAAGGTTTGTTGACTATAGTTTTTAATGTGTTCCACCTCTGAGCCATCATTTATTGAAGGATGCAGCCTAGAGAGCATCATCAGTTCTGACCCCAGCTGCAGCCTGGATGTGAGGGCACAGTAGCAGGACGTGGAGATCTAAGGTAGGTGCAACAGTATCTCAACAGAAACACCACTGCTAGATGCGAGCCAGAGATAGAGTTTCACATGCTGGGCACACACAGCTCCTCTCTATCAATACTGTTTAATATGATTTAGTTCTATCAGAACATCTCATATCTATCAATACAGTTCATCTCCATCAATACAACTTATCTCTATCAATTGTACTAATCTTTATCAGTACTGCTCATCTCTATCAGTGTGATTCATTACTATAAGTACAGATCATCCCTATCAACATAACTCATGTCTATCAATACTAATTATCTCTCTCGATACTGTTCATTTGTATCAATATAACACATCCCTCTGGGTAAGACTTACCTATTAATATATCTCAACACTATCAATTTAACCCCTCTCTGTCAATCAACTTATCTCTGTCAACCTTAGTCCTGTCAGAAAGATTTTCTGTCTTATGCATAATACTCTGGAAATTGTTTTCCATTGTCACCCAGTCATTTCTATGCAAATAGTCATCCGTGGTCACTCATCACTAGAGGGCATTGTGCAGTGTTCCTTGACAGCAGTAACTAAATTGGCAGAGTAACAGCTCGAATTCTTTTTCAGCATTTTTTTTTTCCTTTGATAGAATTGTAAGTATCTAAATCTTACCCTGAGACTTGGAACATAGCTCAGTAGAAGACTGTGGGCTCTGGGGTCAGTCTCTAGCAGCACACACACACACACACACACACACACACACACACACACACATATACACACACACACAAATCAATAAATAATTCTTTTTTGTGGAATTTATAGGTTTGGCTCTATGAAATTTGTTTCTTCTTTGAGATTTTTCTCCTCAATGTATTTTCCAAGACCATAATTCAACAATTTTTCTTCATTTAAATTTTATTTTCCAAGTCTTGAATACAAACATTTACTTAGAGACCTTACAGATTTTGTGTGTGTGTATGTGTATGGTGGTGGTGGTGTTAACACTGAGAATTGTGAACACATTGTATTAATGATTCTAACTCTGAGAAATAAAGCTCAATATGTCTGGGATGTCTATATGATAAGCAAGTATATGCACATATATTCAAATGCAGGTATATAAACATATACATACATATAAACATGGATAGGCCATGTGCATGTAATAGTATAAAAATGATAACTAATGCTTTCATAAACATGAACTTTATTAAGGAATAGAACACTTATAAATAAAACTAATGTAAATGTATATTTATGAAAAGTTTTATTTTCTTGCAGATATGACATTAGTTTGGCCATTTTAATTTGTTGTATTCCCATAGACTTTATAATACTAAGTTTATAATACTAAATAATGTATTCTAACATCTATATTATCAATATGGCAGAAGCCTTTGAAAATCATAATTTAAACTTTAAGACCTGAAAATCTATAGTTAATAAGTGATTAAAATGTACTATATGAAAGGAGGTTAACAAGATTAAAGACAGGTATATAAACAATGATACACATAAATTGATAGCTGGATTATGGATAAAATCTAATAACGTATTCTATACTGAATAGTTACCTAAAAATTTTAATATTGGGGCTGGGCATGTAGTTCAGTAGTAGAATGGCCGCTTACCATTTGTGGAGACCTGGTTTCAACCCTCAGTGCTACTTTAAATTAAATTTAAAATTTTAAACTATGATATCAATCTTCTATTTTCAAATAATATCTGAAAAGATGTTTCAATTTGCCTTTTAATTTCTGCTGTGTTCATTCATCCACTCTTACAAGCATTAATTGATTTACTTGGAATTCAGTACTGGAAATGCAAAGACAAGTAGCATACTAAATTTGTGCCCAGAAAACTGTTAATCTATATTTTTGCAACATTCATGAAGTACATTTCAGAGCCACAGAGGGGAGGGGGAAGAAGGGCAAAGGCAGGAGAGAGATGAACTTCAGTGGTAGATGATGATACAAGCTGCATGGTTTAGGGTCTCTCCTCTGGCAGTCTCAGGCCATCATTGGACCCTCATATAAAACTGTATAAAAGTGATTTTATATGAAAGTGATTTTTAGACTGTAAAATACTTTTTAAATGATTTTTTATCTGATAAATGTTTCCTGTAAGAATATCATTGTCTTTTTGAATAGAAATTTGATTCTATTTCATTCTAAGAACCATGGTGCTTCTTTTCTTTAAATTTTCTATTTCAAAATTCCAACAGCATGAATAAAACAAATAAATTTTCCCCTGGCAGTGGTGGCACACGCCTTTAATACCAGCACTTGGGAGGCAGAGGCCAGCCTGGTCTACAGAGTGAGCTACAGGACAGCCAGGGCTACACAGAGAAACCCTGTCATTAATAAATAAATAAAATAAAATAAATTTTCAACACACCTTGTCAAACAGGAAGTGGGCAGGTGCACCCTGATCTTCGAGAGAGACAGTGGTAGCTGACATGGGAGCCCTATAATTGCATCAGTCTCAGATGTAGACTGTGACCAATCCCTCTTCTACTCTGTTATTTCTTACTGGGGTTTTTCTTGGTTTGTTTCTTTCTATAATTAAAAACACAATTTCAAGCAAATTTTGTTATACTGGTTCAATGTTTCTGCAAAGCACCCATTTTTTCTTAAGGCCAGTCATACCAAAAGCTGCAACGATCAGTAAGGAGTTATTTTCTCTTCCACAGACTGGAGCAGAAATCTTTATAAGGAACATTTAGCAGGATGTGTTGAGTTTAAAGGATCACAAGGAAGATCCACAAAAGTTTCCCTGGAACAAGCCCTCGGCTGGAGCTGGGTGTATGCAGAGCAGCATCTTACCTTGCTTCCTGGGTCTATTTTGTGGGGACTTTGCCTTCCACTGGATTACTGCATTAAATTGTGTTTGTAGTACACTCAGTTTAGGGTAAAAACAACTACCAACTGTCAATCTAGTCCCTCAGTATATTGATATAATTGGACCTGAAACAGTCATATTCCAGCAAGAGGTGAGAAGATTAAATTCATTCTACTTGTAAAAAGCTGCCTATTCTATAATATTTGCCATCAAACATGTGCTATGAAAACCTTGGAAGAATAAGAGAAAAGATCAAAACAATATTTAGTGTATTATTTCTTTCTTGAATTTACCTTCATTTTTCAGTCTGAAGACTTTTTCCTTTTTTTAAAATGCCCTTCCAAGGCAACAGAATTATAAAAATGATTTGTGAGCACTTGCTCAAAGAATCCAAGGAATTGAAATTATGCTTCAGGAAGTCCAATCACTACGTCACCTGAACTTTTCACTACGAGTGTACTTGGGAGGGTGATGTGCACCATGAAAGCAGATTATCCACTCTCAGCAGTGGACAGACAGAACTTCCCCCGAACAGGTAGAGATTTAAAAAGAAATAATTTGAGGAAAAATGTACTGAGTCTTCTCTCTAAAGATAAAGTGGTATTTCGTCAGGCTTGGTCATCTTTTATGATCACAGATGCTCAACAATCTAAAGTCAGCTAAATGTTCTTCGCTTCTAAAATGGCTAAGTGTATTTCCTTTAAGCCGCACTTTAAAACAAAAACAAACTTTACCCCTTTGAAGAAACTGCAGGAAGCCTTATGGTCCCACCCAAAGTTCCGCAGGCAAAATGGCCTCCTGGGGAAGAAGCTTCCAGGTGTTCTAAAGAAAGGAGCTTTCATGTCCACCCCCACTCCCACCCCCATCCCCACCCCCAGTAACAATGGCACTTCCTGTTTTGACCTCTAGCTATACTGAGGAAGCAGACTATGGACTTCTGCTTTTTTACACAGTAACCATTTCCCTCATTGTGTGTATAGAGTTCAAATAGAGATGGCCTAAGGCCTACTGCAGGGGGTTCTCCCAAGGACATGTAAATTAACCTACTGAAACCTCACAAAAGGTTCAATAATTTATGCTAACTTAGTCTCTGGGCATTGATGCCAATAAAATGTACAGATTTCCTTCTCTGTAGTTGTTTGAGGTTCCTTCATGTTCTCCACGGCCCATGTTTTATTAGAGCTTTAACATCCTCAATGAGTTAAGACTCAGTGATTCCTCCCTTCTGTGTAAATTCTACCTTTTCTTTTCTTTTTCCTTTCATTGTAGTTGTTTATATATGTTTTTAGATAAAGTTTTCTTAGTTGATGCTGGCCTCAACATCCCTCCTCTATATATGCCAACAGGCCCTGCTAAACTACTATATATATATATAGTAGTTTATATATATATCGCCAAAAGTTAGGCTAGAGGAAAAGGAAGCAAGAAGGAAAAAAATAATAGAAAGGTGAATGAAAAGAACTTCCATTAAAAATTTTTAAAACCTAGTTATTAGAGTCAATAGGAAAATAATTTAACTTTCCTGTCAAAAGGTATAAAGTTTTCTTCTTAAATATAAATGCACATATTATTAGAAATTTATTTAATTTAAAATAAACCTACACAGGTATAAAGGTTTCATATGGCTGCTTCATTTAAACTATTTCAGTAATTGGTATAAATACAATAAAACCAAAATCCTTTAGGTGTTGTAATTATTGTTGTTACTAAGTGTGAAAGACCCCCATTCCCGGGGAGACCCTCGCTCAAGTCCCGGGATGAGACGACGCCCCAATAACTCGAGAGAAACCATTCTTGATGCAATATGCATGAGGTTTAATCGGGAAAAATCAGCATGCTGAGGTCTAGCTCACAGGAGATCGACCATCAGCATTTACAATTGAGAGCTTTTAAAGGAAAAAACTCTAAGGAAAGGGGGAATAACTTCACAAAGAATGGAAAAGTTGAGTAAACATTTCAGCTCATCTCTTATGGAAGAGTTACAGGCTATCTTTGGCAAACATTCTTGGTGGGGAAACTAAGAAAACATCATAAGAGTGGGGATGATGCATTGCAGCTCATCTACTACAGAAGAGTTACAAGCTATCTTTTGGCAAACATTCTTAGTCCCTTACACCATGAGTCAGGGGCCAGGGTGGGTCAATTGTGATGAGCCACTTTTAGTGGCCATCGGTATCTCAGGCTGAAGGCGATAGAACAAGGAATTCTATGCTGAGCTTTGTTTCTAGGGGTTTTTAAAGAAAACACATTGAGTTGGGGTCTTACAATTGCATATGTGGCACTTACTTTAAAAACATAAAACCCATTTGTTTTAGATGTATATTCCAAATTGTTATCCAGATCAAATGATATTAAAGGACAGAACATCACTTCAGCAGAAGATGAACCAAACATCCACAAAGCACAGGATCTCAGGAGCCATGCATCTAATAGCAACTTGTAAAGACTAGAATCTTGCAACAGAATGAGCAGATATTTGAGGATATCAGTAGGAGAACAGCAAGAACCAAAAACAATTAGGAAAGAGGGTTTTTAGCAGAATGCATTCTGGACTGGAAATAAGTTTTAAGGGCTGACGCCTTTCTGACACAAGCATGATTAAGATTTTTGATTAGTAGTCCTAAAAATGTGAGCATCTGAAAGAACAATGAGTGAGGGTCCAAAGTAATATCCTCCTCCTGTGGCTGTTAATTCCTGAAAAAAAAAAAAATCAAATCAGATCAGAGGAGACAGCAACCAAACATTTTTATTCCTACTGTGACATATAATTTTCTATCCAGGATAGTGGCCCATTTACGTACTGATGTTTCTCCACATCACAGTAATTTGAACAATAAATACTCATCAAAGTGGTTAGCAACTTAGGAAAATGTCTACACAGATCAGTGGGAAAAGCTAGAAGATTATTAAAATTATTAGATAAACAATATATGCAGAGCAGTGATGAAAGGCAATAATGTTGCTAGCATGAGCTTATCTCTGGCAATTTATCACTAATCCTCAAATGGCTAGTTTACATTATAGATTATACTCAAAAAGGCCAGACAAACTGACCATTAAAAGTTATCTTTGGGCTGGAGAGATGGCTCAGCGGTTAAGAGCACCAACTGTTCTTCCAGAGGT
>NC_034594.1:27058500-27089044 GCF_900095145.1 Mus pahari | reverse complement strand
TGTAGACCAGGCTGGCCTCGAACTCAGAAATCCACCTGCCTCTGCCTCCCAAGTGCTGGGATTAAAGGTGTGCGCCACCACACCCGGCTGACCTCCACTTCTAAGCTCTATCCCCAACACTCACATTAAAAGGAAGAAGGTCGAAAACAAGCCCAGGCTGGCGGCAGTAACTGTCACTCCAGTGTTTGGTAGGCAGTGACAGGAGGACCCCTGGGGCCTTCCTGCCAACCTACTGTAGTTGGTCTATGAGAGACCTGTCTAAAGTCAAAAATGCAAAAGATACCAAGAGGGAAAACCCCAGAGGTTGACTGCTGGTCTTCACATGCACGAACAGATGTGCATCTATACACACATAAGTATAGCACACACACACACATCACACACACACTCACACACAAAAAGAAAGTATACACATTAGGACATGCTTAAAAACATGTGTAGTATTCATGCTAGTGGGATTACATATAGAAGAGTCAAAGGTTGACAAAACCAAAGCTATGGTCCTGCATTAGTATTTAACATTTCCTGAGGACATACTATTGAACAACAACAACACCAAAAAAAAGAGGTAAAAATTTTAAATCCTTCCTTCTTCATCTCCCTTGGCATTGTACTATGCCCTCCACCCCCTCTCTGTATGTTGCACCTTGAGATTAGCTATAACAAAGGTCCAATTTTAGAGATAAAAGAAAATTACTTACAGGCCCAGGCAGATAGGTAGGCATTCCAGGTCAGTGCCAACTATGAAGCACACAGGGGGGTCCACTTCCCTGTGTAGAAACTGCAACTCCAGCTATTGGAAAGCTGAGGTGTGAATTAATTGTTGATTACAACCGTCTCCCAACCTCAGACGATCCTGGCTGCCCAATGTAGGAGGTGCATTTCAAGCTCATATTTCCAAACTCTTCATTCAGAGACTATGTGATTGAGAAGAAACTTCAGGAGAAAGGATCAGGAAAGCAGGGCAGGAGTAGCCATGTGGAATCCTCATGAATGTTTGTCACTCACTAAAACAGGGCAGGCATGTGATGATGGTAAAATTAGGACCAGGGCCTCATCAGGAGTCATAGGTACCATCAGAGTTGGTTTTCCTTACTACATTACTATACTTAATGTGCTAAGCTAGGCATGGTCTTGGTTCTCTCTCTCTCTCTCTCTCTCTCTCTCTCTCTCTCTCTCTCTCCTCTATTTAATCTATCCTCCTGCCGTGTGTGCGTGTGCGTGTGCGTGTGTGTGTGTGTGTGTGTGTGTGTGTGTGTGTAGAGGGAACATCAAAAGTATCAAGTCCAGGGCCTTGTACTTGTTGGGCTAACACTAACCTGAGCTACAACTTTAACCCAAGTAATGTGAGCTCAGAGTCTTTGTTTCACGTCTGTTGAAATTGGTGTAGCAGAAATGTGCTATGTGAGAATCCTGAGTATGAAGCCAGTTTGAGCTAAATAGTTAGTTTAAGAATATTCTGAGCTATTGAGAGATCTTGTCTCAAGAAAGTGGAGATGCCAAAATTAGGGAGGCAGAGGGGTTGGAGTTTTGTGAGTTCAAGGCCAGCCACTAGGCTACGCAGTAAGAATCTATCTAAAAAAAAACAAAAAACAAAAAACAAACAAACAAACAAACAAAAAAAAAACAGTGGAGGGTTAAGGGCGTTGTCTAGCTAGGAGAAGACTCTGTCAGTAAAGGCTTGCTTTGCAAGCATGAGGAACTGAGTTTGAGTTTGATCTTCAAAGATCATGTAAAAAAAAAAAAAATCACAATGGCAAAACAGAGGCAGACACCTGGAGCAGGGATGCCAGCTGTCTTGTCAAGTTCTATGTCAGCGAAAGACTGTCTGCACAAAAGAATGTTGATAGCACCTGGAGTGAACTGAATGAAAATACACACACACACACACACACACACACACACACACTCATGTTATTTAAACACTTGGGTGCTGGTTGGGCACTGTTTTCAGAGGCTACAGAACCTTTAGGAAGTAGATCCCAGCTGGCCAAAGCATGTCACTGAGTGTGGGCTTTGAGTCTACAGCCTAGTCCACCCTCAATTCTCTTTCTACTTTCAGTGTATGGTTGAAAGCATGATCTTTAAGCTTTCTGACCTGTCTGTTGCTTCCATGCCTTGCTTGTCATACAGGGATTCCCCTTCTGGAGCCAGCTGCCGAACTGAATTCCTTCCTCCACAACGTTGCTTTTGGCCATCGCATTGGTGCCTTGGCAACAAAATTGAAACTAATACAGCGGTGAGTGTGAGAGCGTGGGCTGCTGCTGTGACGACGTGGGCCGTGCTGTTGGATTGGTTTCTGGTTGGTTTGGCTGGGTTTTGTTGTTGTTGTGTTGCTTGTTTTGTCTTGTTTTTTCCAAATGTGGAAGACTTGAGAACTTAAGACTAGAAGAACAGCTGAATATTGCAAGGCAGAGCTTAATAAGACATTCTAGCAGGAGCTTGGAAACAGTATTGCTAAAAGTAATGCAGAAGGTGGAGGCCCAGCTTGTGTGGTCTCAGAGGAGGAATAAGGTCTCTATTAGCAACTGGTTAGAGTCCATTTGTGGGAGACTTTGGCAAAAACCTGACTACCTCCAACCTGTGTCTCGAGAACTTTCCAGAGGCAAAGCTAAAAAGTAATGGACCAACTTCTTAAAGGAAATTTCAAGGCAGCATAACATTTCAAATATTTTTTCTTTTTTTTTTTTTATTGGATATTTTCTTTATTTACATTTCAAATGGATAAAGAAGAAAAAAACATTTGAAGTGTAAATAAAGAAAATGTCCAATTAAAAAGAAATAAGAGGGCTGGTGAGATGGTTCAGTGGGTAAGAGCACCCGACTGCTCTTCCAAAGGTCCAGAGTTCAAATCCCAGCAACCACATGGTGGCTCACAACCATCTGTAACAAGATCTGATGCCCTCTTCTGGAGTGTCTGAAGATAGCTACAGTGTACTTACATATAATCGATAAATAAATCTCAAAAAAAAAAAAAAAGAAAGAAAGAAAAGAAAAGAAAAGAAAAGAAAAGAAAAGAAAAGAAATAAGAAAAAATACAGCATAACATTGAGTCTGTGGCACTGTCAATACTGCCTATTGTTACACAAATCTACAAAGGAAAGAGCAAGAGGCTCAGACAGAAATGCAAAATGTACAAAGTGGAGACAAAAAGCTCAGAGGGAGGCTGTAAATTGGTAAGGAGACACTTTCTGCTCTGCAATGGAGCAATGGGAAGGCTGCCCTCAGGGTAAGACAGAGCCCAGGTTGCCAAAGGAGAATCCTGAGGGTCACTTTCTCTTAGAAAACAACTGTTCCAACAAATGAAAGTTGCTGCTAATGTAGTCAAAGGGCCAGCATCCATCCTAAGCTGCTAAAGCCAGGACTGATGAGGTCATGGATTTCTTTCTCCAGGGTTTCAGATAACCACCGAGGCCAGGCAAGGTGACACAGTGATTGAGTCACTGAAAGAAAAGGCCCTGAGTGGCCATTATGTGAAGCTGTGAAAGTGAAGCTTGGAGCCTGGGTCCTGGTGGAGACCCTAGGATGCTGGAGATGCTAGAGCCATGTACATCTAGCAAAGAGAGCTACACACAGGGACTAGAACCAGCCCAAGGGGGATATGTATATTGTAGGCAATAAATCTGGAAGAACAGAGTCATCTATTCCCTTTACAGTTAAAGTTCCAGACACTAGACACAGAATTACAGGATTTGGTCTTTGTTGTTGAGTCCCTATCTTTATTTAATTCAGTATTTTCCCACCATGCCTCTGTTTCTCCCTTTTAGAATGAGAATGTATATTATTATCTGCATATATATACATATATATGTATATATATATATATATGTGTGTGTGTGTGTACACTTATATGTATATATATATATGTGTGTGTGTGTGTACACATATATGTATATATGTGTGTGGGTGTGTGTGTGGGTGTGTGTGTGGGTGTGATTTTCCTTTTGATTTTACAGTGGGTCATACATAATTAAAGGCCTTTGGACTTTTGAACAATGTGGGCACTGATAAAAAGTATGGAGACTTTTTAAGTTGAGCTGAATGCATTGTGTATCATGAAATGGTAATGTACTTGCTAAGGAGCAGGGAGTGTAATGTAGTGGTTTAATTAAGAAATGTCTTTCTCGAGGGCTAGAGAGATGGCTCAGTGGTTAAGAGCACTGACTGCTCTTCTGAAGGTCCTGAGTTCAAATCCCAGCAACCACAAGGTGGTTCACAACCATCCATAATGAGATCTGATGCCCTCTTCTGCTGTGTCTGAAGACAGCTACAGTGTACTTACATATAATAATAATGAAAGAAAGAAAGAAAGAAAGAAAGAAAGAAAGAAAGAAAGAAAGAAAGAAAGAAAGAAAGAAAGAAAGAAAGAAAGGTCTTTTCCACATAGGGACAAGGTTGGTACAATAGAACTTCTCACAAGGATACCCTGTGTGGGAGAAACATTACTTTATTCATTGTCTGTACTAAAGCTTAGCAATTGGCTGTGGGGGCCTTGAGGGTAAGTGTAAGGGTGAGCCACAGATGTTATGCTCATTATGGGGACCTGGAATATTGCAATGAGCTGCCATGATCAGTCTCTTGTCAGCAGACTCTTGGTTACAAAAGAAGTATTTTGAATTGTTTGCATTCCTCAATCTTAATATCTGCTATATTTACCCCTAAAATGAAGTATTTACAGATTTTTTTTTCCCAGACACTGCCATGTTTTTTGTTTTGTTTTGTTTTGTTTTTTCGAGACAGGGTTTCTCTGTGTAGCCCTGGCTGTCCTGGAACTCACTTTTTAAACCAGGCTGGCCTCGAACTCAGAAATCTGCCTGCCTCTGCCTCCCAAGTGCTAGGATTAAAGGTGTGCACCACCACCACCGCCCAGCTCACTGACATGTTTAATAGTTGATTTGAAAAGTTTTTTGAAGTAGGCAGTGCTAATATTTCATTTTTTCTTATGATAATAAACAGAGGCAAAACCAAAGTACAGAGATGGACATTTTAAAATTTTTACTCATTTTACCCTTTTTAAAATTCCTTTTTAAAAGAAAGATTTGTTTATTATGTATACAGCATTCTGCCTGCATATATGCCTACAAACCAGAAGAGGGCACCAGATCCCACTATGGGCGGTTGTGAGCCACCACGTGGCTACTGGGGACTGAACTCAGTACTTCTGGAAGAGCAGCCAGTGTTCCTAATCTTTGAGTCCTCTCTCCAGCTCCTCCTTCCCTTTTTGTGAATGGGTGTTTTGTCTGCATGCATTGCATGAGTACTTCAAGCTGCGTGAGTGCAATGCTTATGGAGGCCTGAAGAGGGCACTGGATCCCTTGGAACTGGAGGTACAGACAGTTGTTAGCTACCATGTATGTGCTGAGACTCAAACCGGGATACCCTGGAAGAGATGGAAATATTCTTAAGTGCTGGGCCACCTATCCATTCCAGGAGAGATGGAACTTTTTGACTTACCATTTTTTGTCCACATTTCTTGACAAGACTAAACACCTGATGTTTTTAGGTGTGCTAAGTGAAGAGAGGGAGGGAAAGTGAATAGTATCATTTGCTTTTATCTAGAATCTGGATTGTGTACAAATAAAAACCAAAAGGAAGCAGTGGTATACAGGTACACTTGCCCTAATTTCAGTCCTGATGTTGTGATAGAAAAACTTCCACAAAAGCCATTACAGCAGAATTCAGGGAAGAAGTCTTGCCGCAGATAATCACACCACATGCCCAGTTGAGAGCACAGGAAATGAAGGCAGGCATAATTACTACTCTTGCACAGACCAGAATCCAAATCCAAGGAAAGTTCCAACCCACAGTGAGAGATGGGTCTTCCCACATCTATTAGTATACCCAAGACAATCCCCACAGTCTTGTCTACAATTTAGACAGTCCCTCATCGAGAATCTCTTCACAGATTAGTTTAGGTTGTGTCAAGATGAGAATTAAAACTATCAAAACACTTTAGAATACTATAGGAGAAATGTAAAGCCTGTAACTATGTCAAAGAAGGCTCTAAATTAGAACCCCTGGTGTGTAAGACTAGGCCCGCAAAAGCAGCTCAGAATAAAGAAAAACTTGGAGACCTTCTAATACAGAGATATTTCTCCATGTTCTTCTCAGACTTCAGATACTAAATGGGTCATCCATTCCCCCCAAAGATTCTTGAATTTAAGGAAATGGAAAGATTAAGTCAGAAGTACCCAACTTTCAACGTCTGCAATGCTGCAAGCTCCCTGATGGACTCTCGAGGACAAACTTTAGCTGTTTTTGCTATGCCTCTACTTTTTGCTGGCCAAAAGTATCAAAGGCAATGGGAAAACATTTTATGCAGTTGGAGCCTAGATTCCTTTCTGGGTACAGTGGCATCCTTTCTAAATGAGTCACTGGCCTTTATAAAGTTATGATGGTAATGCACCCAGTATTGTGAAACTTGATTTTAAATTTAACATACCTGTCTATCATGTAAGAAAACAATGGAGGTGTATAAAAAAAAAAATCAAAAACCAAAGCAAAACTACTTTCTACAATAAAAAGTGCTTTGATTGCAATCATTTCCATTTCAGAAAAGAATAAGAGGGAGCCAGAGGGGGAGGGGGAGGGGCCGGTAAATGAGCTTTGTCCAGTTTTAGCCCTTGAAGGAAAAGGACAATCTGCAGCAGAAGAATTAGCACTGATCTCCCCTTAGGATCCAAAGGACAGAATGTGTCGCACCATGATGGAAACAGGATAGAAACCCTTGCTACTTTTTTTCCAGTAAGCTAAAGGTTGCCATAGTAACCTACCAGGCTAAGAAACTGTTTGTAACTTTTAGGATACTTTTAAAAAAAAAATACTCTTAGAAGAGGATATCAAATGCTTGTATTAAAAGAGTGTGAAAGGAATCTTTTGGAAGTAACTCAAAGCCGGCTGATGATACTGGTTTGAACTTTTGAAGCAGTGCCTTCGGAGGAAAACAAAAGAGGTACATCAGCTAGTGAATCTGGCTAAACCTGAAAGAGAGGACTCACCTAGTTATCAAGGCTAACCAATCAGGACTCTGAAATAATTGACATGTGCACCTTTCTATAGGAATCTAAGGTGCAAGATATTTTTTTTTTTTTCTGCTTGTTTCATTTGTCTCTTGGTTTTCCTTACAGAAGACTCCATTTCAATGGATTTAGGCCTTTAATAGTTTTTTATCCTCCCCACCCCCAGTTACTCTGGCCATACATGAAACCCTTCTTAATTTTCTTCTCAGAAAAGCTGAAATGAAAACACTCTTGTTGCAGAAATTTACAATTAGAACAACTGTTCTTAGTGGAAGCTTGATGACTGTGATGTGACTGGCTCATCTGTGTGTTTGCTTTTTGAAGTTCTGGAGTTAAACCTGGGGCCTTGTACCTGTCGGGCAAGAGCTATCCCACTGAACCAGAGCTGCAGCTCAGTTTTTATTTTTTCTTAATTTTTTTATTTTAATTTTTAATAATGGAATTTTAATATTACTAAATTTTAACAATGTGTATCTGGGTGTGGGTCTGTGAAAGCACACTCAATGCCCTTGGAGGCCAGAGGAGGGTAGCAGATGCTCTGGAACAGGAGTCACAGGCAGTTATGCTGTACCCTACTTAGGTGCGGGAATGGTCATTAAGTTCTGCTAACTCCTGAGCCATTTCCCCCTCCCTTGTTGACTTATAATCACTCTGTAGCCTGGGCTGGACTTGAACATGGGATCATCCTGTCTCAGGCCCCTAAGTAGCTGGGACTCAAGGCTGTACCAGTACACCTCCCTTATCTGACTTGTTTGTGGGTAGTATCTGACTTTGCCACTTGGGCTTTTCAGAGCAGTGGACCATGCTCTTGCAGAAATAGATCTCAAGGAGCAATCAGGCCTTCTGGGATCTGAATCAACAAAGAAGCCTTCTTCTTAGAAGTTGGAAATTTACAGGCTGATTGGGAACTAGAAGCTAAATACAAAGCAACATTTAAGACAAAACATAGAGCCTAAAGGAATCACACAGCTTCTTGTCAGGCATGCTCATCAAGAGTTCCTGAGGGGGTCCCCCTGTTTAGTACCTTGTAACAACTTTTAAAAAAAAAAAAACAAGACTGAAACATCTTTGACAAAATTCAATATTGATCCATGATAAAAATCCCTGAAGAAAAGCCCAGTAGTGGTGGTACAGGCCTTTAATTCCAGCACTCTGGAGGCAGAGGCAGATGGATCTCTGAGTTCAAGGCCAGAGTGGTCTATAGCAGATCAACTGCCACACAGAGAAAGTCTACTTTGAATCTCCCCCTTAAAAAAAAAAACAAAACCAACTCCCCACAAAAACACCAAAAACAATCCCCCAACAAACCTACAACAATAACAAAAAAATAATAATAATAAAACATCCCTCAACATAATCATTGCATGACCTTAGCTATGACAGTCCTATAGCTAATATTATTTCCTCTAAATTCTGGAACAAGACAATGGTGCCCATTCTTTGTACTCCTATTGAGTAGTGCTCGAAATCACAGCTAGAGCAATAAGGCAGACAAAGTAATAAAAGGGATACAGATAAGGAAAGGAAGGAATCAAACTCTCTATTTTTAGATTGCCTGGTCCTATAGTTAAAAGAGCCATAGGACTTCACAGAAAGTCCTAAAACGGTAAGCACACTCGGCAAAGTCTATCAAAATGCTCATTGTCAAGAAAACAAATGGACGGCAGGACGTTTGAGAATAAGGTCAAGCCAGACTCATCGCTTTTGGAAGCGTAAACTTTCACAGAATTTTTCCTCACGTGTTCTAGGCCTAGGTCCAATCCACAATGCCTTGAAAAACTAATTATTGTGGTGCAAGCCTGTAATTCTTGTGCTTGTAAGTAAGCAGAAGCAGGAGGGCCGGACACTGGAGGTTATCCTCAGCTACAAATGAAGTTAGAGGTTAACTTGAACTTTAGAGGTTAACTTGAACTTCACGAAACTTTGCCTCAAAAATGCAACAATAGTAACAACAACAACAAAAATAAAAACAGGGTTAGGTGTGGAGAGATGACTCAGCAGTTTAAAGCACTTGCTCCTTTTGGAGAGAACCCATGTTCAGCACCTAGCATCCACATGGGGACTCAAAGCCATCTGTAACTGCAGTTCTAGGGACTCAAAGCCATCTGTAACTGCAGTTCTAGGGACTCAAAGCCATCTGTAACTGCAATTCTAGGGAATCAAATGCCTTCTTCTGACCTTTGCAGGCACTCGGCACCCACATGCTATACATACATGTGTGCATGCAGTCAAAGCATTCATACACATAAAGTAAAATAAATCTTTAAAAACAACTAAACAAAACAAAACAAACAATAGGCAACGCTCCCCCCAAAACTTAAAACTACCATAGAGCAAAATTATAATACTCATGGATATATCGTGAAGGGACTCTGAATCAGAATAATCACAGAAATGTTTATACATCTGCATTGATGCTATAGTTATTTAAAGCCTGCCCAGCTAACTACTGATAGATTAATGGAGAAAGAAAACGTGGCATATGGACAGAGCGTAAGTTACAGAAGTTTATGCAGCCTTAAAGGCGAGAGACTCATGTTTAGAAGAAAATGGGTAAAGTTGGAAATCATGATGTTAAATGCAATAAGCCAGGCTCAGAGAGACGAATGCTGCAGAGTCTCTCTGACATAGAGAACCCAGGGTTTGAATTCTGTGTGTCTGTAGTTATGAGTGTGGGATGTAAGAACAGAAATGGCATCATGAGATGCGAAGAAGAGGCTGCAAAGGATGGAGAACCTGGGAAATGGAGCAAATGTGACAGGAAGCGAGAGGTTAGCTCGCTGTGAAGACACAAAGCCTGTGATCTCAGCACTTTAAACGAGAGACCAGAAGATTGGGAATTCCAGCTCATGCTCAACTAGACAGGAGACTGAGGCCAAGCTCAGCTATATGATGCACTACAGATGAAAGAAAGCCAAGGAGTGGGCAGACTGCCTGAGGGGAAGGGAGGAGCCAGCACGAGGGGCATAAAATGTTTGAGGAGAGCAGGGGTGTAGATGATAGTAACGTGCAATGACATATATACATGCAAATGTTATTTTGTATGCTAACCTAAAAATATAAAAAGAGAAATCAAGATTCAAGCAACCTATAGATTCCTGACTATTCAAACAAGTCCCTGTGTACTGACTTACATTTAATTTGGACCTCTCTAGGGCGATTACATACTATGACATGGATTAATGTGAGCACCTTCATTTTATACTAGGTATTTCCTTATCGATTTTTATACAGTTTAGAAGGTAAGAGTGAGTGTTGTTTGTTTTTTTTCTTAATGTTTTAATGGTTGAAAAAATACAAGAGAGTATTTTTTTTTTGACCCATGGAAATGGTATGAAAGATGTATTTCACCCCCACACCTCACACACACAGTTTGATTGCAAGGCAGCCACTCTTGTTTACATATGGACTGCCTGCAACTGCTTCTAAACACCTGCCCACAGACCACCTGTCAGGAAAAACCCAATACTTGCCATTTGGACGTTTGCAGAGAAAGCTAGCTGGCCTCTGAAAGAAATCACGATCTCCACTCTTGCCAGAGTACAGCCTGACTTATCTGACAATGTCATTAATCAGATTATATCGATACTCCGCTAAAATGAATTGTTTCAATAAACGTTCACTGTCCTGATACGGAAAACAAAAGGATTAACCGTGAAAAAGGTACAGTTCAGAAAAAAAGAGAACAAGAGTTACTAGGCTTCTAAGTAATTTCTCTGACAGAATACAAAAAGCTTTTTGGGGAATTTGCAGGCGTTTCCTTTTTCACACAGGAAACTAAAATGTAGTGTTTTCAACCAAGCGGAGACTATAAAGATACCACCACTTCGTGTTTCTTTGAATTAATTGCTAGTATATGAAAGTGCAATTTCTAGTCTTGTTTGTCAAACTGAAGTCGAATGTTCTGGAAAAGTACAAAGGAAGGGGGCCTGCAGAAATGTCCCCTGAGACTTCCTTCATCTTTGATTAAATCCAGAACCACCACAGCACTTTTCTGGGCAAAAGATAAGCAGCTTCCTTTAGCCCAGGAAAGGAATTCTTTTGAATTAGAAGTCTATTTGTGATTCTCATTTAGCCTAGTTTCTGTCTCACTATTAAAATCAGGAAAACATTAGTATGTTTTTTTGAGTGTTTGGTGGTGGTTCATTTTAATATACAATTGAATTTCCAGTTGTATAACACTTTATTAGGCTAGGGTGTGCCTCAGTTCTTCTGCTGTTTTAAATTGTGATTGATGGTCTTCTGAGGGAAATACTCCTTGAAACTGCCCAAGATTCTACATAGTTCTAAGATCCCCTGGCTGCCATGTAACTATTCTTTCTCACTCAGGCTGGTAGAATACAAAGGAAAGTATGAGTCCACTCCTGTGGGTTTTAAGTAAACGGCAGTACATATGCCAGTATTAGCGCCCAAAGCCAATAGTAAGGTGTAACACTCAGGTTGTATTTTCTTCTGGTTTGGACTGGATCATCTCTCTGCAGGGTGGCTATGAGTTATAGTTGGGCTCAGCAGGAGCTCTGGGAAGAAGTCTGTAGATAATCAGAGTGCTTGAACTAGTTCTTTGTCTTGATGGATAGTGGAATGCCTTAGAGCCTTATCTGACCAGACATCCCAGTTACAGGACACATGTTTATATCTGCATACACTAGGAGGCTGTCACCTGACTTTTGGCCTATTTATTTCTGCCAATACAACTACTACCATAGGAGAGCCCTTAATGAGGTATGTTGGTCAGGTTCACAGAGGAGGCAACTTGACAATAGTAAATGAAATAGCAAATGCACTGGAAATCATAGGTTCCAGAAAGATCAAACAATTTGCTTCGCAGGGTCAGGGGCAATGTCATCTGGGTCATGCATGCTCAGTTACTAGGTAAGAAATAAGAGAAAGCAAGCCATCAGTGGACCAAAGGATCCAGGGCATTATGGCAAGTTGGCCCAATTTCAGTGCAATCACGATGTGAGATGTGAGTAGGGGTGGCCAGTATGGGATATTGACCCCATTCATACAGAGTGCGGGGATCATCTAGACTATCTAACTCTTCCAGAGGGAGGTAGTAAGGAGTCCATGTGTACAGTAGATAACTGGATCCAGCTACCCTAGGAACTGGGAGGAAGCAGAGAACTGGAAATCATGCCAAGAGTGACTGAGCACTACTTCTGTGTAGGAAAAACGTTATGCTTGCATTTTCAACAGATACCATCAAATTATAAAATTTGGGGTAAGGGGACACAGCTCAGTTAGCACAGTGTCTGCCTGACTTGCAAGAGGCCATGGATTCAAATCCCAGCTCCACACACACACACACACACACACACAAACCAACTGGATGTGGAAGTGGGCACTATAGTCTTAGCAGGTGAGAGGCAGAATGGTGGCCTTAAAACATAGTGTAGCTGGGCATCAGCCTTAACAGACAGCCTCAGCATCAGCACCACAGCTCTTCTGTGAGAGGAGACTCAGAAAGCTTGAGTTCACAGATTCTTACAGCCCTACATCTGACACAGAAGAGCTCATTCAGAGATCATTGCCTATCAGCACAGTGGAGTCAGGCACAGGTAAGGGTTCCACTCTGATCCTTCTCCTATTCCTCACAGGCCATCAAGACTTGCTAGGAATCTCACTCCCCTCAAACCCCTCAGTGTGCTGGGGGAAAGATTCTGCTCTGCCAGGATCAATCATTTCCTTGCATGTTCTGCAGCCTTTTCAAGAATTTGATTATTCTTATTGAGGATGAAACATACTCTCTGAGGGCCATACTTTCCCATCAGCTCTGTCCTTAAGCATTTAGCACAGCAGTTTCTTCCAGAAGGAGCACCTGTCAAAATCATTTGGTACCAAATGTTCTAGCATGTCTTTTAAACAATTTCAGTAAACTGAAGTGATAGTAGTGGCTCGATACAAAGATAAAAAGGGTGTTTGATATGCTGGCCAGCCTTATATCAGCTGAATATGATCTGGCATCCTCAGGGGGGCAAACCTCACTTGAGAAAATGCCTCCATAAGATGGAGCTATAGGCAAGCCTGTAGAAAAATTTCTTAATTAGTGGCTGATGGCAGAGGTCCCAGCCCACTGTGAGTGGGGACACCCCTGCAATTGTGGTCCTGGTTCTATAAGAAAGCAGGCTGAGCAACCCAAGAAGAACAAGTCAATAAGTAACCACTTCCCCATGGCCTCTGCATCAGCTCCTGCCTCCAGGTTCCCACCTTGTTTAAGTTCCTGCCTTGGCTTCCCTCAATGGACGACAATTTAGGATACCTAAGCTAAATAAACCATTTCCTCTCCAGGTTGTTCTTGGTCATGGTCGGCCATCACCATAATAGTAAACCATTTGCTTTTCAGAGAAAAATGTGAATTCTTAATTCAATACACTGGACTTTTAGATTTCTTGGGCCTTAGTTTACAGTGCTTCATAAATAAGCAACTGCAGGGCCAGTCGGGATCACTGCTGCACATCTACAGGGAATCTTCATTTCCTATAGAGCTAAAGGTCTGACTGCCAAAGAGAGGAAGGCAGCTCTTGGCCTGAAGCGGAAGGAGGGTGCCTTGGCAGGAAGTATGTTCTGCAGAAGCTAGGGAGTCTACCCCGAAAGTGAGGTTTGTCGCAAAAACCGAGATTTAATTAATGTCAGATCTCTAGATTAAAAAAAAAAAAGTACATAATATAGATCTGAATTTCTGGAAATGACTTACGTGGCTTGGCTGCCACAAATCAGCACTCCAGCTTTGCACAAAGCCCTGTCCATCTGGCTTGGGGGTTTTTCTCTATTTCTGAGTTCTGATTTGGAGATTAAGCGTCTGTTACTTTTGGTTTTTTGGGTTTTTTGGTTTTTTTTTTAAGTCTTTCTTTCTGACTTTTGGACCATATACTTTCTATCAACTGATATTTAATTTTGCATCTTTAAAAAAAATTCTTTTTACTTTTTTTTTTTTTTTTTTCTTTCTAAGACAGGCCTCCCCTGAGTTTTTCAGGCTGGTTTCCTTCTCACAGTCAAAGTGATCTTCCTGCCTCAGCCCTCGAAACACTGAGAGTACAGATATTACAAGCCAATGTCACGTCTCCCTACCTATCGTCCACTTTACAGTGTATCTGCTTCTTATGGCTATGGTTCCCATGTGTTGGAACACTTGGTCTCTATATACTGGCGCTGTTCTCACAGGTTGCGGGAACTTTGGGAAGTGGACTCTAGCCGCAGGAAGTGGGTCTCTGGAGGGCCGGCCTTGAAGTTTAGAGCTTCCCCACAATCCCCGCTCCTCCTGCTTCCAATTCTGCTAAGAGGTCAAGCACCCCAACTAAAACAACCACAGCCTCAGGGTTCCTGCCACCCTGCCCTTCCTGCCCTAACAGGCAGTGCTTCCCCAAATGGTGCTCCAAAATAAATCCTTCCTCCTTTAAGCCTTTCGCAGATATTTGGTAACAGTGATGAGAAAAGTAACTACGAAAACCTGGTAGTGAGAAGTTGGCTTGCTTCTGCAGTGAATGCGAACGTGTGACTCATAAACCTTAGTAATTAGTTTGAGGGAAGAAAAAGGAAGGCCTCGAATGTCATAGGTAAAGCTTATTGGGCCATTTCCTCATGTATCACCAGGTACATGGCTCAAATCTCTAAAATAAAAGACAGATTTTTTTTTTTTTTTTCCAGATGAAAGCTGTAATACAACCACTTTAAGCTTTCAAATAAATGGGACTCAAACTGTGGTTATTTTATTTGGCTTTGACAATTACTGGAGCCAGCATAATCTTTAATGTACTCTTCTAACAGCTGTCCTGGCTACCCACTCCCAGCCCACCCCCAGCGGTGTACCCCAGATGTTTGCTGTTTCTCCTGGCCACGTGCTCATGGTCCATCTCCCCTCATGGCGACTTCCTCCTCTTCTCCTCTCATCCTTCCTTTCCCCCTGGTTTCTCCTCACTTCTCTTTCTTCTCTACCTCCAACCAGGTAACTCAATACCCACCCACCTCTAATCCCTCCAGTAATTGGCTGTAGCCAACTTTATTTAACCAATAGGTTTTTTCCTTTTTTTCTTTTATTTTTTTTTTATTTTTTTATTTTTTTCAAGACAGGGTTTGTCTAGCACTGGCTGTCTTGGAACTCACTCTGTAGACCAGGCTGGCCTCGAACTCAGAAATCTCCCTGTCTCTGCTTCCCAAGTGCTGGGATTAAAGGCGTGCACCACCACCCGCCCGGCATAACCAATAGCTTTAAATCAAGGAACAGGGTTTGTACAACCAAAGCATGTGAATTCACTCCTAGGCCTAGACCTTCTGGTACAGAATTGAGCATTACAATACATAGCTGCAGACCAATCCTCAGCAGAAAGCAACCAACTTAACGTAACTTTTATGAGTTGGGAGACCGCAAGAAATGCACACCCAAAGAAACAGGGGACCTGTTGTATAATTTTATGCTTAGGTTTGAGAAGTAGCGAAAAGCCATAGAAAGTAAGAGGAAGGGTTATGGTCAGATATAAATGATTTGAGAGGCACTTAGCAAAGGTGGCTTCTTAGAATGAGGTTCTCAGGGACTTCCTACATCCGATTCACAGAAGAAGAGCTATAGGAAGGTCAGCTAGCTCCCTGCTTCCAGTCCTCTCAAACTCGAAGTAAGCCTGTCATTACCCTGAACCTTATTGTTTTCTGTTATGACCGTGGACATGTTTTCTTTCTTTTCAAACCCTTATGTCCCATTTCTTCCCATTACCCTCTGTTTACTGGAGATAAGTTCCCACTATGCTGCTTGCACAGGTTTCAAACTCCTTCTCTTTCTGTCTAAGCTTTCCTAGAACCTGGGATTCCTGGAGTGGACAACTATGCAAGGCTATACTATATATTCTTTTGTTGTTGTTGTTGTTGTTTTGTTTTGTTTTCGAGACAGGGTTTCTCTGTGTAGCTCTGGCTGTCCTGGAACTCACTCTGTAGACCAGGCTGGCCTCGAACTCAGAAATCGGCCTGCCTCTACCTCCCAAGTGCTGGGATTAAAGGCGTGAGCCACCACACCTGGTTGCTATGTGTTCTTGAATGCTCCATGTACATTGAAGAAAGTATAGGCTCTATTGTTTCTGGATACAGTGCTCCGTGTGTGTTAATTAGGTGAGGTTGTCTGGCAGTATTGATAGGTTTTTTTGTTTGCTGCCATTACCCCAGGTGTCAAGATGTGTGGGTTCTTTATAAATGAGTTGTATGTTTAAGAGAATGGATGAATGAGTGAATGAATACATGATCTATTGATGAGTATTATTATCATTTTTATCCTTAATGAGAATCTATTCTCCCTCTCTGCCTCCTCCCTCCTTCCCACCTCCTTATGCCCCACCCTTTAACCACACCTGGTGCTGATCAAGAGCAAGCTCAGGTTCTAGCACTGTCACATCCCCAACTTCAGAATTCTAAACACTGGACTTGCTGAAGAATAATGTCAAACCTACCCAAATTTGTCTTAATATGTTATAAACAACCACAAATGGAAGCATCAAGTGGAAGGCTGTCCTTTTGTAAATAGATCACTAGTGTGCACAGTATTCTCAGTTATTTAGAGTCTGGTGATTGCTGCCTTTCAATGATGTATTGGGGAAAAAAAACCCACCCAGATAAAAAAGACCTTAATGTTACAGGACTGTGGCTGTGGCTGTGGCTGGGACTGTGGCTGTGGCTGGGCCTGGGCCTGGGCCTGGGCCTGGGCCTGGGACTGGGGCTGGTTATCGGTGTAGCACTTGTCTAGTTTCTACAAGGCCCTTCAGTTCATGCCCAATACTGAAAAAGGGGTGCGTGTGCATGTGTGTGTGCATGTGCGCGTGTGCGTGTGTGTGTGTGTGTGTGTGTGTGTGTGTGTGTGTGTGTAAATCCACCCCAAGCACTGAAACACAAACATGACAAATCTCATTTTCCAGTGAACAGCTAAAGATGGGGAATGGAGGGGACTAAAAGGAAGGGATGTTGTGACAACTGACTTTCTTTTACTTTCTTTATTATTGTAGAAGGATATTCTTCAATATTTTTTTTATTATTATTTTACTCTGCTTTCCAAGGCTTTTGGTTCTTTGCATAACTCTTTTTAAAAGAGGTATCAGTCGTGTTTGTGGCTCATAATAAAAATCTCAGCTCCTGGTACAGAGACATCAGTCTTTTCAGAGAGCTCTCTCTGTTTCCCCCCAAAGTTATATTTCACATTTATGTCTTTTTAAAATTCAGGCAAATCAATATTAATTTTATCTTGAGGCTTTTACAACAGTCTCTGAAAGTTCTATAAATACTCCTGCATGGTGGAAAGCCAGGGTTTCTGGACTGGGCTTGTGACCAGTTTGTAGTTGTGAAACCTGTTAAGTAGAGTTATCATCCGTGCAGCCTCCTGTGTGTAGGGGGTAGTATTCTGCTCTTAGTCAGTACAGCTAAACTAATCCCCATCAAATGCGTACACAATCAGGTTCAGCTCAGCTCTCTGTCATTTCAATTCCTTAAAAGATTAATACCTTTCTCTTCTTTTTTTCTTTCTTTGTTAATTCCCTCTAAGAAAACCTTGATAGAAATCAAGTCTGGCCGGCTCATCTAGTTCTTACATTAAGTCTGAGTACTATCTTTGCAATCACAGAGACTTGCTTGCTAGTCTGTTTTCAATTAGGTAAGGCATGTCTTAGCCTGAGAATTTATCTGCATAATTCTAGGCTTTAATATGTAAGAAAGCTAGCCAAGAGAATATTACTTGTGATTTTTTTGGGTTGTTAAACAGATTGAAACCAACTTAATGCAATCCCTGTAAAAAAAAAAAAAAAAAAAAAAACTTCTCCCTACCCCCTGAAATCTTTTAATTACACACTACAGCAGGTATGCAAACATTACCTTGACATTCTCTTGTTTTAACTCATATCTCATTCCTTCCTTCTTTGATTCCACCCACATATTACTATACCCAAAAGGAGTTCTCAGCACTTGGCTTTTGCCAACAGTAAGAATGGTTCTGCTCCAGGGTGAACAAGAATTGTTTCAAATCCATAATACTACTCATGTTGAGGACCACAAGAGGAGCCACAATTTGGGGACAGCACTACCATACTGAGGCTGCTAGCAAGAGCCCTTGCTAGGAAAGGTGAAGTTGCTACTCAAGCTACCTGGTGGGTGAGGGCTCAACTGTGAACTCACTGAGCAAGCCAGCACACCCTGCCTCCCTTAGATGCCAGGAGGCAATCACAGATTTCCTGGTAATAAAGCTGTATGGGGTGCAGGTCCATAGTAAGAAGTAATTGGTTCCCTCTGTGTCCTGTCTTAAGAATCCAATTACATGTTCTGAGGTGGCCCCCTTGAGTTCCTCACACCAGCATACCCTGGAAAACCTTTCACTGGTTCCAGAGTGTGCCCAGGACTGTTGTTTAGTCTCTTCAGCTTCCTACACACCCTTTGACTTGTTTGGAGTCCTGTGCTGACACACAACAGCCATGGTTCTAGGATTCCTCTAGATAAGAACATGGTCTGTCTTAGGAGCATTCCAGTATCTGTAACCTCTGAGGAGTAACAGCCACTGACAGGGAGTTACAGGTGAAGGCTGAATATCACAAGTTCAGCAGAGAGAGGGTATAAAACAGAAAAATCTGCCCTTTGGTGTCTTGGCTTAAGTTTCCCTTTCAATCATGTCTTTTCTTGACAGACCACCCCATTTGGAATACTGGGGCTTTTTTTTTTCTTCATAAAAGAAATAATTATGACATATAACAATTGTTACTTATTTCTTTTGTGTGAGGTAGACCAGGCTGGCCCTGAATTTTCCATGATCCTTTTGCCTGTGCCTCCCTCCTAAAAACTGGGCCCACAGGTGTGTATCCACTGGGCCTGGTCTTATATTTTGTTTCCAAGATAAAGTTTCACGCTGTAGCCCAGGCTAGACTGGAATTCATATGTAACTTGATGAGTTCCGGACTTGACTTCTATCAAGGTTTTCTTAGAGGAAATTAACAAAGAAAATAAGAAAGGAAAGGTATTCCATCATTTAGAGAATTGAAATAACAGAGCTTAGCTGAACCTTGACTATGTACAAATTTGATGGGTTTAGTTTAGCTGTATTGACTAAGAGGAGAACCCCCCCCCCCCCACTTCCCACAGGCTAGTCTGGAACTCCTATATAACTTGATGAAAATCAATAAACATCCTCTGACAACCTCTATAATGCTGGGTTACAATCACTGTGCCTGCCTCTGGACCTTGCTGTCTGTTCAGCTATCTCTGTTTGTGTTTACCAGTGTACTCTCAACACACAGCCAATCCACTTGGCACAGAAGCCACATTTATTGAGCTTATGTTGAATGAAGTAGCCTCTGACCATGAGGAAACAGAATTAAGTCTGAAACAAAAGAAGACAGAGGATGAACACCAGATGTCATTGCTCTGGAGAGACACGGGCCATCTAGCTTGCCATGCTACATGGCCTTTCCTCATGCTTTCTTCTTCCAGCTGGAGGCTGAGCAGATAAAGTGTCATTGTGATTAGCTAATATTCCTCAGAGAATGCCGCCCATGGTGTCATCTAACCTGCACAACAAGTACCCATGAAATAGGCATACTTCTCCTATTTTATGTAGAAAGAAACCTAGCCTTGGAGGATATGGGTGTATATGAGCTACATTATCAACAATATGACAATATCAAGACTTACCTCATTGGTCCTTATGTGCCACCCCCCTCAATGCACTATAAAACAAATTGCTTTACTTTGGACACAGCAGAGTGGGCAAGAGGGCAACATGCAAATGGGCCTTCTTGTTTAGCCTCTTGACTCAGTCTACTTTAGGTCTTTGTAGGCAGTAGAGGAGTCCACCTCTGCCTGTGCCCTAATCTAGTAAATTTCCTTCCCATTACTTCCACTCCTTTCCTGCCATATTCTGGAGTCTATAACATAGACAGGAAACTACCTGTCCATACTGAATTCGGTCCTGGGCCAGAGGTAGGCTATGTCTTACCCTCCACAAGGCACACTGGGATCTAGTCATAGACTTCAGTGGGGAGCTGTGCTCTGACTTCCAGGCCAGGGCATTTTTTATTTGTACTTGGAATTTAACTGGAGAAAAATGATGGAAGTGAAATTGGTTTTACTCCTCAATTTTAGCAGCTTCTAATAATTCATATCTCTTTTGCATTTTTCTAAAAATATTTTTTGCTTTGTAACTGCTGGATGCATAGCTGAGCAGGCAGTTTGAGAATGTCAGCCAGCGCCAGGAAGAAACACAGGCAACTCCCCTTTCAACCAAAATACTGTTAATGCTCACTGAATTTTGCTACAGAGAGAGAGAGAGAGAGAGAGAGAGAGAGAGAGAGAGAGAGAGATTCAATTATATTGTTACACACTCATTCACTAAGTAGAATGTTATTGTAGTTGCAAAAGTCGTATCATTTCAACATAGCAAATAGCATTGTAAGTTAAAGGTTTGTTTCATTTTATTATTTATTAGTTTGTTTGTTTGTTTGCTCATTTGGTGGGGGGTTGTTTTGTTTTGTTTGGTGCTAGAAATAGAACTCAAGCCCCAAGTCCAGGGTTTTGAGAATGCCAGGCAACTCTTCATTATCAAACTGCACCCTCAGCTCCTAACTTAGTCATTCTTCCTTTAAACATAAATGCTGAGGACCCTGATGACATAGAACAAATCAGGATAAACAAATTGACTAACTCTGGGAGGTTCAGGATCTAGTTGAAATTGTTCATAACAAGATCATGATATAACAAGGTCTTTTCAGTTTAGTATAAAACAAATACCAATATATTGCCTTTCCCCCCCCCCTTGGGTATTTTCTTTATTTACCTTTCAAATGTTATCCCCATTTCTGGTTTCCCCTCTGAAAACTCCCTCCCCCCATCCCCTCCCACATTTCACCAACCCACCCAATCCTGCATCCTGGGCCCTGCCATACACTGGGGCATAGAACCTTCACAGGACCAATGGCCTCTCCTCCCATTGATGTTCGACTAGGCCATCCTCTGCTACATATGGAGCTGGAGCCATGAGTCCCACCATGTGTTCTTTGGTTGGTGATTTAGTTCCAGGGATCTCTGAGGGTACTGGTTAGTTCATATTGTTATTCCTCCTATGGGGCTGGAAACCCCTTCAGTTCCTTAGGTACTTTCTCTAGCTCCTTCACCGTGGACTCTGTGCTCTGTCCAATGGATGGCGGTGAGCATCCACTTCTGTATGTCAGGTACTGGCAGAGCTTCTCAGGAGAGAGCTACATCAGGCTCCTGTCAGCAAGCACTTGTTGATATTGCTTCTTTCTTAACCAAACTTACACACCAACCTCCCAACAGCCGGTGATGTCTGGTGGCTCACCTTGCAACCAAGAGAATGGAGAATGAGAGCACAGTAGAATGACATGCTCACCCGTTCCGTTTCTCCCTTCCCTGTCCCAGCCCAATTGTACAGGTGAAAATACGGAGGGGGCCTGATCAGACTTCCCACCTGACTGTGAGGTAGCAAGGACGATGTGCAGCCCAGGGACTCAATGATCTTCTGCACTGACGAATCATGTAGACAAAACTGAAAACAAACTTAGGTGGGAACTAGGTTGAACTTAATGCATTTTAATTACTTGCTACAATTACCTATACTCACCAGAAAGAATTTAAGTCACACAAATATGTCTGCCCCTTATGTGAGTTCTTTCCCATTCAGTTCTAAGTTCTGCTCATTTTGATCTTCCTTTCTTCTTTGTTTTTTTTTGTTGTTGTTGTTGTTTGTTTTTGTTTTTTTTTTTTTTGTCTTTTTGTTTTGTTTTTGAAGTTTGGTTTTGTGTGTGTGTGTGTGTGTGTGTGTGTGTGTGTGTGTCTCCAGATGGGGTCTCATATAGCTCAGGCGAGCTTCTTATATCTCAAAGGTTGACCCTGAATTTGTGATATTCCTGCCTCCACCTCCCGAGTGCTGGGATTACAGGAGTGCACGGCCACATTGAGCTTCATTTTGAGGTCTTCAGTTTAAAAAATAGAGCTGCAGCCAGGCATGGTGGTACACGCCTTTGATCCCAGCACTCAGAAGCCAGAGACAGGAGGATTTCTGAGTTTGAGGCCAGCCTGGTCTACAGAGTGAGTTCCAGGACAGCCAGGGCTACACAGAGAAACCCTGTCTCGAAAAGCCAAAAAATAAAATAAAATAAAATAAAGCTGCACTAAGGCCACCACCACGTGCTCTAACAGTGTGCTGTGGAGTTGAAGGACAGAGATAAATAAGGCTTTTCCTTTTCTGTTTACTAGACAAAGCAATCCTGAGCAAGGTCAAGTAATTTGTTTTAATTTAGGAAACATTTATTCAACATCCTTAAAAGGACTGAGCTAGGTTCTTCCAGTAGAAGAAAATGAAGCAGAATCCTAATGAGGAAATAAGACAAAGAAAACAAATCACTACAAATGAAGTGTTTGATGATTATTTAAATGAGGGAAGACTTTATAGCTGGTAGAACAGATAACGTGAGTAGCTGTTGTAGGATAGGACATTTTTGTTTGTTTGTTTGTTTTGTTTCATTTTTTTAGAGGCAGGGTTTCTCTGTGTAGCCTTAGCTGTCCTGGAACTCACTCTGTAGACCAGGTTGGCCTTGAACTCAGAGATCTGCCTGCCTCTGCCTCCCAAGTGCTGGGATTAAAGGCATGCACCACCACTGCCCTGCAAAAAAAAAAAAAAAAAAAAAAAATTAATATTTAAAATTCACAAAATAGTAAATATATGGAATAATTTTGACATATGTGCATATTATGGAATAATCAAGTCAAGCTAATTAATTCACTGTTTTAATATTTGGATTTTGTACTGTAAATCCGTTAACTATACCTGTGAGCAACTTTGAAGTATGCAACAGATTATTATTTATTATAGTTACTATTCATTACAGGAGATCAGTAAAGTGTATTACTCCAGTGTATTTGAGACAGTCTTTCTAGGTTGCCATCGATATTCTGGAACTTTCTCTGTAGACCAGGCCAGCCTTGAGCGGTCTACCTCCTTTAAGCTGTGATTAAAGTCATGCACTCCATGCCTGGTTATAATTGTATGACTTGAACAGCTTTACTTCTCCCAATAACTCCTTCCTCAGCATCTGGTCACTGTCATTCTACTGTTAACAATGAGTCTTCTAGGCTCGATATGGAAGTAGGATCCATAGCATTTGTTGTTCTGTTCTTGGCTTATTCTACTTAGCATAGTGTTCTCCAGGCTCATGCATGTTGTCATAGATGATAAGATTCCAATTTTTAAGCCAGATAGTTTTTCAATGTAAATGTTCTTGTGACATTATGACATTTCCTTTGTTTATTCATCTCAGGTCAATACTTAGCTTGGCTCCATCCACGTTTTGCCTTTTGCAAATGTATCAAGTCACTTTTTTGTGACTGTGTTGAAATACTATTGTAGGTGCTATTGGGGGGGGGTCTACTTTATTGAGTTCTTATATCTACCACCCTTCTAACACTTATTCTATCCCTTTCAATCCCCAACACTAGAAAAGAGAGAAAGATGGTTAGAAGGGAAATGGGTACATAGACCTCTTTAGACTACTTCCTGCTGACTAGTAGCATCCAGTTTTGGGGATTTTTTTGTTTGTTGTTTGTTTGTTTGTTTTGTTTTTTGTCAGAATATCTCCAACCAGCAAACCAGCCATAGCGAACACAGCATCAGAATGAGCAGCAGCAGGGACAGCAGCAGCCATCACAGGCACTCTAATTGTCTCCAATTTATACCCTCTCAAGAGTCCCCAGAATTCCAAATATAAACATCTGCCCCTGGCAAAAATCACGTCCCTCCTAGAGTATGAAACAATCAGTTAGTGGCTGTGGATAACCTAAAGCAGCCCCACATCCCACACATGCTGGGATTAAAACAAAAGTACATTCACATAATTTGTTGGTTTTTAAGGAAACCAAAATTCTCACTACATACCATGATCAGAAGTGACTTACAGAACAGGTTATTTTGGTTTCTGATGGTTGTTGGGGAGGCATAGCAGCATGTAGATGAAGAGGAAGTTGAGAGATCACACCTCAGTGTCAAATACAAGTAGAAAGAACCAACAGGAAGTAGGGTGAGGCTATAAACTCTCAAAGCCAACCAGCAGAGAAGTGCTTCTTCCAGCAAGGCTCTATCACTTCCCAAAGAAACCTGTGACAAAGGTGGCTATTAGCATACCAGAAGTGCCTGCTTGGCCTCCTGGTTCACTCAGTATCTGTTTCTCCAATCTGCACTTCTCACCTTCCCCACCTCCACCTGCACCTCCCCACCACCACCCCACCTACACCACCTCCCTAAATTTCTCCAGCCCAAGGGACTTTAGATTCCTTGCCCCAGCTTCTTATGCCTACGTAAACCAGCTTTTTTGGCCTCACTGAACTAACTCTCTTGGTTCTTTCCTCCCTCTCCCCCTCCCCCTCCCTTTCCCCCTCCACTCTTCCGTACCCTCTTCCCCTCTCCACTATTCCATAACCTCCCCTCCTCTCCCCTCCCCCTCTCCTCCTCTTCTTTTTCTCACTTGCTCTCTCCACCTCTCTTTCCTCTCAGAGCCCAGTTAAGTCTGGACTCATCTAGATGTCTCTGGCTGCTCTCTCTCTCTCTTCTCTTGCTCTCTGTTTTGTTCTGTTTGAATCCCCACACTGCTCTCCATCATGGAAGGACTAATTGATACTCCCACCATCTGTGCAGGACAGTTTTCATGTCTTCATCTTGCCAGTGTTTGTCTCCTCTCATCTTTTTAATACTATTCATTCTAACTGGTTTGAGTTTTTAGTGTCTATGGTTTCAATTTGCAGTTTCCTGAAGACTAACACCAAACAAAACTTTTCACACACACCTGTTACTAGATATGGATATTATCTTGAGAAATGTCTGTTAAAGTCTTTTAACTTTGCATCAGGTTAGATCATTCCTCTGAATTGTTAAAATTGGAAGGTGGAATCTATTATCATTTTACTCAAGATTCTCCAAGGACTATGGCCATGAAAGAGGCATTTACAATTGAGTCCCCTGGGGTGAGGGGATTAATTCAATTCCATCTCTTTTATTATTCTTTCTTCTTAAAAAGAAGAAACTAATATACGGTCAAATCATTTGTTTTTAAATGTAAACTGTATTTTTACCCAACTCTGCAAATCATACAAAATATTATTTTCAAACTGAGAACATAAGTCACACTGTTGGAAGCTATATGAAACTTGCAAGATTTTAAAAGCATAATCCACATTTAAAAAGGGTCCGCTGGAGAAGGGCCATGTAAAGAGGGAAAGTCAGAATGTGGGTGCTTCTAGTTTACAACAATCAGGGCACTGTAAAAGGACAAGTCCAGGAGTCCTTGTTTTATTTATTTAACCACACTCTCTCCTGAAACTTTTGGATGCAAGTGCAGAAATAAAGGTATTTATGAAGTCAGACTTGTAATTGCCAGAAAGTAATAACAAATGCCAACTTGGTCCTTACTACCTGTGTAAGTCCTAAGGGAAAGATGAGCTCATGGATGCATGTATATATAGATCATTACTAGGTTGAATTAAGATACATTAAATATGGAAGTCGGAAATAAAGCCCTGAAAATGGTTCAGCATAAAAAGAACAGTAAGAACAACTTGTAGGTTTAAAAGGAAGAGAGCCTAAGATGCTTGCTGGCTGGGTAAGATTACTAAGCATAGTTCAAGAGAAGAACCTTATGTAAATCCTGGCAACTGGCTGGTCTAAAGCGGTGCAAATTTAGGTGGAGGGATTTGCTTTAATCTTCTACTTGTGTCTGTCTAGTCCCCAGATCCAAGAGACTTCTGTAACTGACACCTGAGCTGAAGTGAGCTGAAATCGAGGCAAAGAGCCTAGAGCATCTCCCGAGACTTTCTTTAAAGGGTAAGTTTTCCTTGTTTTTCATTTGTTGTGTGGTTAAGTAGCTTAGCAAAGCATATGCCATGGTTTAAGCAGTTGAATATTTGACTATTTTGCTTCTGAGTAACAGGGCCTTTAGTCATACATAGATCAATACAAAGGATAGACATGCCCCTCCCCTCGAACACCCCAGAACTGTCATACTCTAGAGTAGCAGCAAGCAAACTTGGGGTGTATTAATGTATTGTCATCACCACAGAATGAGGACCAAGAGGAAAAACCTTAATGACTTTAAAATAGAAGTAGTTACCAATCACACACAAACAGATTCACACAAAATCAGTTCATACAAAGACACATATGCTCAAAATGAGAATTAGAGTTGGTAGAAGGTGAGACAATATAAACAGGAAGGAAACCTGTGTGCAAAGTATGTGATTCATAAACCAAAATGTGGGCAATGGATTGCCTACCAGAGTCCGTAGAACACTGTTCTTTAAAATAATTCAAAATGATTGAAAAGTAATTGACTTAAAAATAATCCTATATATATATATATATATATATATATATATATATATATATATATATATATATATATATATATATTCCTTTAGTCATGAAATCATTACTTTTCATGATATCCAAGGTAAAGGAGATGCCAAGAGTGAACTGTAGGGGCGATGGAGAGGAACAGAGGGAGGTTTACGGTGCAGAGGAAGGCATTATAAAGCTGTCAAGAGTATCTATGTCACCAGCACCATGAGCAAAAGTAAGGAAGACAAAATATTGACAGATATACTAATGTGGTTTGTCTTCTCCTAACCTCATCCCTGAACCCGACTGGTAATTGTGCAGTTAGTGGTGACTAGCTGATTTACCCACAAGTGGGTTTAGAAACACAAACAATTCATTCCACATAATTCTGATGCAGAAATACAACCCCAATCTTGAAAACCTGGGTACTTCTATCTGAAAACTAAAGCCTTTGTTACTGCAAGAAGACTTCTATTCTGTGATAGAACTTTGAATTATGAATGGTCCCCATCTGTCAAACTCAGGATTTCAATTATTATAACAGAGAGAGAACACTAGTGTGCATTACCTTGGAATTCGGAGTCACTTTAACTGTGCAGACTCATCAGCAAGAAAGGCCCAGGCCAGGACCTTTCAGTAACAAAGCAAACCAGGACTCAATGCAAAAGAAAAGAAAGTGAAATCAGTGGGTTTTTTGTTTGTTTGTTTGTTTCTTCAGTCATAGGGTACGAGGAATTTAAATCGTGTTCAAGGCTTTTCTTCTGCATGAGAAATTAAATGCAAGGAGAGACAACTCAATAAGAAGTGTTTTCGGGATTTTTTTTTTTTTAAGTTTTTAGGTATTTTTAGGTCCAATAAACTGGTCATCAGAGCATACTTTTAATAACAGTCAAATTTAGTTGTAGGCTTCATTTTGTGTAAACAAAAGAACTCTTGTTTATATATTGTAGGTTTTTGTTTTTAATAGTTTGAGTCAGTTGTCAGTTTTTTCTTTGATATTTCTAGAATAACAGAATTATTAGCTAAGCTGCCAAAAAACTAATGTATTCAATGTTGTATGCTTTCCTGATTTTACCTTTTAACGGTATATCGTCTTAAGTGAGTAAATTTTGTTGTTATTGTTGTTTTTGGTTTTTCAAGACAGGGTTTTTCTGTGTAGCCCTATCTGTTCTGTAACGTGTTCTGTAGACCAGGCTGGCCTCAAACTTAAGAGATCTACCTGTCTCTGTCTCCCAAGTTCAGGGATTAAAGGTGGTATGTACCACCACTGCTTGGCTAAATTAGTAAAAATTTTCTGCAGATGCTTGAATTGAAAACAATGACAACAACTTTGATGCTTCCATAAACTTCCAGGAACTGCTATATGTACACACACACACACACACACACACACACACACACACACACACAATATTGTATACACAATATTAATCTCATGCTGAGCTCTTGTGAAATGATGCTTTCAATACGTACAGTCTTAAGTTACATTGAAAACAAGAGTCAGCAGCCTTTGGCCTCAAGGACATTATCTCTCCTTCGTTATATAAAAGAGCAGTTTAGCTTTGAGCATTTTGGGTAAGTGATTTGTTGTTGCTATTGTTTTGGTTTTGGTTTCTGAGGTTTTTTTGGTTTTGCTTCTTATTTTTGGACTGGGAGTAGCTATGTAGCCTTGGCTAGCCTAGAATGCCCCGGGTAGACCAGGCTATCCTTGACCTCCTAGTCTTAGTTTCTGAAGTACTGAAATCATAGGACTGCCCCATCATGCCCTCTGAGTTTTCTCAGTGTAGCATCAAGGAAAATGGCTTTATAGTTAGAAGAACCTGAGTTTGGTTCCTATCTGCACACTGTTGGAACCTGGGCCTGCATCTTTAGGTCAGATCTCATAGCCTGAATCAGGCCACTATCCCCCTCTGTGGCTCTCTCTGGGGCACTTAAGCACTTTGCATGATGATTCGATGATTCGGCAGATCTCAGTTTATGGTACCCGGCCCCTCCACATCACATACTCTCTGCTGGACTAAATCACATGATGCAAAACTTCCCCCTGGCTCTAAAAGGTTCTAAAAAGTCTGACCTATCCTTTACCCAGGACTTGGTCTGTGTTGCCCTAATGGTTCTCTCTGAACATACTTTCATCCACTCTGGGCTTTAATGGGAAGGTCCTCCTTCCTTTAAGGAGCCATCTTGTTTAGGTTGCCAAATATTGTACTATTTCTGGGTACTGCTCTCCATTCCTCCTGAAAGTCTAAACACTACCATGAGGCCCCTTCTTCTTCTTCTTCTTCTTCTTCTTCTTCTTCTTCTTCTTCTTCTTCTTCTTCTTCTTCTTCTTCTTCTTCTTCTTCAACATCTTTTTTTCTTATTGGATATTTTCTTTATTTACATTTCAAATGTTATCTCCTTTCTTGGTTTCCCCTCTGAAAAACACCCTCTCCCTATATCCTCCCCCATCCCCCTGCTCTACTTGAAATCCCAGCTCTACCACTACTGGGCATATACCCAAATGATGCTCCAACATGTAATAAGGACACATGTTCCACTGTGTTCATAGCAGCCTTATTTATAATAGCCAGAAGCTGGAAAGAGCCCAGATGTCCCTCAACAGAGGAATGGATACAGAAAATGTGGTACATTTACACAGTGGAGTACTACTCAGCTATTAAAAACAATGACTTCATGAAATTCATAGGCAAATAGATGGATCTGGAGTATATCATCCTGAGTGAGGTAACCCAGTCACAAAAGAACATGAGGCCCCTTCAAATAGCCCCATTGAACAGCCTTGTGGAAGCCTCCATTCAAGCCGGCCATTACTGCTCATCTTTGGTTAACATCACTGTTTTCCTGAAAACCCAGAGTTTCCAGTAGAAAATGAAGATGCTAAACTTTAGCCTCCCGTGGCTCATTAACAGGCAGATATGTGTACAACAGTAGACTGATCCTAAATTATTATATATCCTCCCCCACATACATTATTTAAATGAAATGTTTAGGTTTAGGATTGTCCACAGCTGTCTGCATTGATTTTTGTTCTAGAGTTTCCAAGACAGTTTCACAGTCAGGATGAAATTGGTTAGAAACTCGGTATCAAAAATTCAGGCACAAGTAAGAATTGTGTGGCAAGAAGCTCCAGGAAAAGGCTAGAAAACATATACTTCATACTGGTGCAAGCATCCAGTGTTTGAAATGACCTTCCAGGGTGAGGAATCCAGAAAAATAAACTCCAAAAGTCTTGGAAGAAAGACAACTAAGGGAGGAAGGAAGGACATGAAGGAGGAAAACAATAGTTAAGATAGGAATTCTCTGGGCGTGCTAATACAGACTAGGAATCCCAGCTTCAGAGGGCTCAGAATCCCAGCTTCAGAGGCCGAGGTAGGAAGATCTCCCATGTGGAATCTTTACTTTTTCATAGAAATTGCAATAATAAATGGGAGGATTTATAAGCACTCAATTTATCTGGTTCCATGTTAGTTAGTTGTATTTATTATCTTAGTATCAGAATTCAAATGAGGATAAAACTTCTGTTGCTCCAAATCGTAAAGACAAAACTAGAAAGGGACTGGGGGTAGAAAGTGCATAGACATACACAATATAAAAACCTTAAAATTTATAATTCCTGTTTTATAAAGACACCGTCTAACTACATTTAACGTGTAGTGGCTAAATAAGTAGGATTTGGGCGATTACAGACTGTGTCCCACTGTGGAAATCCTCCGTGCACTTCCGGAACAATCTGGAGAGTTACACCTTGTCTTTTTCTTAGAAGACTGCAAACCACAGTATCAGTTCCAACGTCCAGACTTTGTGGACTTTTCATTCCTTCTACTTCCTTGAAAATTATTTGACACTTTTTTTCATGTGATTTTTTTTTCCCCCTCAGATACATAAAGTCTCTAGACATGGAGGTCTGCTTCTTTGAGCTGTAGAATCTACCATATTAATAAATTAGTGCATAGACACCGATTATCCTGTATGCTTGCTTTCTTAGTTGTTGGGAAAGTACATATTCCTTGTAACACCGTGCACTGCTAGGTGTTTGAATCAGGATATAATTATTTTCTATTAAGTTTATGTTATATAAAGTTTTCGAAGCTTCATAATCAATTATATGGCATCATCACGGAGCCTCAGAAATCAGTCATCAAGCCAGATGTGGTGACTCACAACTGTGGGAGACTGA
>NC_034594.1:27033353-27053420 GCF_900095145.1 Mus pahari | reverse complement strand
GGGGGGGGGTCATGAACTTACCGTGCTTTTGACCAAGTCCCGAGTTGTTAGGTTTGCAGTTTTGTATCACCAGCCCTGATTCTAAGTACTGTATTCTTACCCGTAAAACATGTTCTCTTGCCTAAGTAGTCACTCTATATTTCTTCTCATTTCATTAGGTAGTAGTCTTATATTTCTATTTTTATGTTTTGAGTGTATACATGTGTATATGCCAGAGAGAGCATCGGATCCTGTTATAGATGGCTGTGAGCCTCCATATGGTTGTTGGGAATTGAACTCAGGACCTCTTGAAAAGCATTGAGTGTTCTTAACCACTGAGCCATCTCTCCAGCTCCTGTATTCTTATTTTTTAATTATGAAACTGTGTTTCATCACTTCTCCATATTGTTTTATTATATGTCATTATATTATATATTAGATATATCAGTTAAGGTTGACCCCAATATTCTGTTTTTACAAACACTATCACAGTAAATACTTCTGCACATTTTTCACATTTCAAAATGTATCAGAAAGATAATTTACCAAGAGGAGAATTGCTGAGTCCTAAAGTCATGCACTGTAATTTTGAGTGATATTGTTAAATTTCCATCTATAAAGTATTGTATAATTTTATAAATCACCAGCAACATTCCCTCTTACCCAACAATATCTGTGGTGTATTTAGTATGTTCTTTAGATTCAAAAGTTAAAAGGTACCTTTTAATATCTTAATTGGATCTCTTTTATTATGAGTGAAGTTGAACAGCTTTTGTTCTGTTTAAGGAACAATTGTATTTTTAATGAGAACTATCTGTTTCCATAGTGTTTACCCAGTTTCTTAAAAGTAGGAGCTAAATTATTTCTCTAGTTGATTGAAGAAGAGTCAAGTTTCAAAGATCTAAAAAGGAAACAACCAATGAAGAACATTGGCAATGTTCACTTTGAACAATGGACTGTTGGTTCTAAAAGCTCTTCATATTTTACAGTTGTCACTGTTTTGTTTTGTTTTGTTTTTTAATGTAAGTTGCTAATAATTCTCCCAATTTCTTTTTTACATTGTCTTATAATGTATGGAGGGTTTTTGTTAATGTGTTTACTTGCCAATTCATCTTTGCTTTACTGACAAAGTCTTGATAATATCACTTAAAGGGATAACGATGTAGCTCAACAGTGGAGCATTTGCCTAGCACATTCAGGACCTTGTGCTCATTCCTCAGGGCTGAAAAGTTAGAAAGGAAAGGAAGAGAGGAGAGGAGAGGAGAGGAGAGGAGAGGAAAGAGGAAGGGAGGAAGGAAGAAAACAAGGAAGGAAGACAAGAGAAAATATTCCAAACAGAAGCAGTATTTCATGATCTTAAGCTTATTTTTCCTATTATAATCTCTGGATTTTTAATCAATGCTACACGGTCCTTCTCCACTGTATAATTAGAAGTGCGTTCTTTCGTGTCTAGGACACTTAAAATTCCACCCTTTTGCTTTGAACTCTTAGGTCTTTCATACATATTGGATATATGACATAGGTGCTTAGATGTGCTTGTGGGGTGGGGGATGTCCATCTCCTATCAAAATATCACTGTTTGAATTTTTTAAAGTTTACCGACCATGAAGAATGAAAAGCAAGACTTGAAAATAGAAGACCAGTTCTTGAAAAATAAAGTTATGAACTATCAAACTAAAGACAGAGACCAGGAGATGTAAAGATTAAATCAGTGTGGCAAGATAGCAGCAAAATCATTGTCACGTAGATTCTATCCTCAACTCCCTTTCCTAGAGGACACCTGCAGTCTTTCATAGCACCTTGAAACATACACTTTCAGGCAGCCACTTTCAGTAATCAACAGTGTCGCACTGACAAGCCTTGGTGAAAGACTTGGTTGTGAAGACAGTAGGACATGCGGTTGAAAGGTGACCCCAGGGTCTTACATACACATCGAGCAATGGAGACAATGACATTCATATCTTAAAGGTAAAAAAAAAAAAAAAAAAGGTGTGATAAGGTATGTGTGTAGAGAAAGGAAAGGTTCCTGAAGATTGAATTCAAGAAAATAGGAGCTACCCTGGTACTCTAACCCAGAAGGAAACTAAACAAGGTATGTCTGAATGAAGCCCACTAGAACTTGGAAACCAATTACTTATAAATGTTAAGAGAGATGATAAAATTGACTAAGACTGACAGCTCTACCTTAGATATGTAATGGTGTGGGGGATCTAGAGAGAGAACATAAGAAGGTAAACACATTTGAGGATGGAGACATAGAGATAACAGAGTTTGGTTTTGGATTTCAGACATCGATTCAATATTAGGACACATTTGGATAGCATCCATTTGTCAAGCATTAGGTCAATATTATGAACATTTGGAAATAAAGAGAAAACTCAGTTGATTAAATTTGTGAAATTCCAATATAAAAGTCATTGCCTCGTGAATGATCAAAAGGGATGAAATTGTAAGTGGAAGGAAAAAAAGGGAGGAAGGGAGATAGGGAGGGACAGAATTGTATAACAACATAAACTAGAAGAGGAAGTCTAAAGGGTTGTAACCATAACGATTTAGCATAGCCTCTACCTGCCAGCCCCAGCATATTATATTCAGAAATAGGCTTCAGAGCTTCAGATATTAAAATCTTGGAAAGTGTTCAAAGCTGAATAAAGATAATTATAGGATTAGGAAAAATTGTGGAGATATGAACATGTGCTTGAGTTGACTTGAAGAAAAGAACAAATGCTGTCTTCACTCACACCAGGTAGATGCCCTGGATTTATGTCTCTAGAGTTCAGAGCAAGAGATGAAGGGATTAAGTGGTAAACTAAGATGCATGAGATGCAGGACAAGACTTCCTGGGGTGGAACTTAAATATCAGAGCTGAACTTGTGGCTTTCGTTGTCTATAGGTTGTGAAATCTTTTATCTGTGAATCTGTAAAGCATGGATAGCTATATAGAAAACCCTGTGGTTAGCAAGTACTTTATAATTACAGACTGGGGGTTCTGATCCTTCCAGAAATTTCCCACCACAAATCTTGGGTACATATCTGCCATAAAACACAACGTATCCATTCTAGATAGACACATGACCAGTCCTTTATTAGTAATGGTGTGTGTGTTTGTGTGTGTGTGTTCTTGAGGATTGAGAACGCAGGGCTTTTCTCACGCTATGCATGGGCTTTTCCACTGACCTACACAGTAATGAATGTACCAGTAAATGTGAGGTGTTGTTGCCTCTTAGGTATATGTATGTGTATTTACCTTATTCAAAGCCTGTCTCTTGCAATCCTCCCTACTTCCTGGGTGCGTTGTCTAATTCCTCTTGTTTTTCTAGTTCTGGTATCTCAGAGATTAGTGTATCAGACTGGAGAATCCTTTATCTGAAACTAAGCAGAACATCCAAGAGTCTTGGTCATACATTTTAAAAACAGCATGTGGATTATTTGTGGCTTTAATTTGTATCAAAGTCGTTGAAAATGAAATTACTCAGACGAGCATTTGCTTCTGAATCCCTGCTACCATGGATAAGACAGCATACTAATCAACAGGGATTTGTGGTGTAGACCGTGATCTATTTTATTTTCTTAGACAGACAGTAGAATATGCATCATTTAAGTAGTTCACTTATGTAATATAACCACACCATATATATTCATAAGTATTTAATAATATAAAACAACTCAGAAAACAGACCAAGAGTATAGTTTAAGCTTATATTTCACAAAAGAAACTATTGTCATATGTACTATGAAGTTTGGTTTTTTAATTTTGTTTTGTTTTGTTTTTGTTTTTTGAAGGTGATATTTGATGAAGTTTCCTTGGCACTGAATTCAACATAGGACTAAGTTTGAGCAGTTCATAAATTTGTAGATACTTATGTCCACTGGAAAGCTCCTTATAAGCTGGGAAATAATTTCCTTCTTGCTATTATCTCAAAATACTTTGCAGGGGCCTGAAGAATAATTCAGTGGGAAACCACTTTTCTAGCATGCTTGAGGTTTTGGGTATGGTCTCCAGCAATAATCCACAATTACAGATTCTGTGACTCATTCTAATAAGAATTGATTCAGTTTTCCTTATCAGGCTGGTAGTAGTGAAAGGTATGAGTAAGGAGAAAAGATGCAGAACCAGCATGCTTGTAAAAGACCATTTGACTGATAACATTTTCATCAAATTGTTGATGCATAAGGCTGCCAGAATAAGTCTGTAACAGTTAGGTATAAAGTATCTAAACACTGGAACAAAGTTTAGTTTGAAAAGATAAATATTAAAGGATAGATATTTAGAACTGTAAATGAATAGGCTGATGTTGATGACTTTGAAAAGAGGTTTCAAGCAGACTGGTAACCCAGAGCATTCTGTGATTATGATGATGATGATGTTGTTGATGATGATGTTGTTGTTGATGATGATGATAATGATGATATCTGGTTATGTAGCCCAGGCTAGCCTTTAACTCTTGGCATACCTCCTGCCTCTCAGCCTTCCAGAGTACTGTAAGTAGAGTATGTGCCAACATGACTTCAGGGTAAAGCACTTTGTTTTTCTTTTCCCAGTGCTAGATAGGGAGCTCGGGTCTTGCACAAACTAGGCAGGTGCTCTGCCTCTGAGCTGAATTCATGAGCATCACCTGTTCTGATAACAAGCCCCATGGTCCACTTAGAATACATAACAACTGACTAAAGCCTCCCAAATATTTGCCCATGACATCTTCATAAATACCCTGTAAAATAAAGAACATTTTGTAGATAAGAACATCATGGTTGAAATAGGGAAATAATTTCCCTTGCTTAGTAAATGGAAGTGCTGTATTCCAAAGCAAATCTCCCTGGTTCTCAGCCAGGACCCTCCTTTCTGTGCTTGAGTGCATTCCTCTATCACAGTGCCTCATTTCATGATAACTATAATTTCTAGCGAAATAAGTGATTTAGAATTTATACTTTCCAAATCAAGCATTCTACAGTTCTCAGGATGTTTTGGGTTAGGTGAATGTCTTTGCTGTGAGGTCAAGGGTGAATAGGTGACATTCCCCAACCTGTAACTTGTCAACTCAAGAATTTAAAAAAAATAAATCGTGGTAAATGTGACAGATTGACTTGAAAATAAATATCAAGAAAGCTTGGACACCACTGGAGCCCAGGCTTGAGGAATGAATGAAAGGGGCAGCAGCAGGGGCCCCTGCTCAAGTGACACAAAGTGGTCATGACCTGGGCCTCCAGTCATGATTGGAAGAAGTGTAAAAAAAGCAAGGGTAAAAGTTGGTGCATAGATGGATCATGTCCTTTAAAGCATTTGGAGTGAAGAGCAACTTGACAAGAGAGGGCCACTGTGTTCAGGGCTACTGGGCCCAGTTACCACAGAGCATGCATTTCTCATGACTTTGATGATTTTGAGTAGATTATTCTGTCAACAGGATTCCCCCACAAATTGCTATTATTTAAAGCTAATATCATTTAAATATTAATGCCTGTATTTTAAAGTTCATTTAGAATTGCCCTATGGCTTAGTATTTATACAAATAAAGACACTATTTATCATGCCTTCCCTGGTCAGTGTTACACAACTCAAATTCAAGTTAGTATGAGATATTCTTATCTAAAATGGCCCTCTATGTGTGTCCCTAAATGAAACTGATCACTTTAAATTAAATAGTATGGAACAAGTGACCAGTATTCTCTCCTTACTGTTTTATGGATAGTTCTCTTTACTTTGATGATGTAGCTAAAGTCTGAGGCAATGCATGGACTTCATGCTTTAGCTCTCAAGCAAAATCTTGTCTAAAAAAGAGAAAACTTTTCACTTTATAAAGTTAGTTATTGCCATTTGTTTTTAGTGCCAAGCATCAGACCCTGTGGTTCACACACCCTAGGTGCACTGAACCATTAAGTTAGCTACCTCTTGGACCCTTGAATTTTAAATGAGACAGAACATCTATTAATGTTTCATACGTATTTGCTTACATTGTCCTTTTGTTTCTCAACAAGTTGCTTTTTTTTTTTTAATGGTTGCAAGTGAAGACTCCCCAAAGCATCTACCACGCAAAAGTATCCCATTATAGTAAAGACATTCTGTTCATTAAGAAAGAGAGAAGAAAGAAAAGACCCAAACAAAAATCAAAACCAAGTCAAGTAAAGAACTGTAGACACTTTTGCCCTGACACACACACATACACACATACACCCTGGAGTGTAAACATTTGAGAACACTGGACCAAAGTTAAAAAATGAAGTCATTCTTACTTCAGAAAGTCTATGATGAGGGAAAAATCAAAGAGAGAAGTCCTGCAGCTGCAGACACAGAATGCCTGTTTTTTTGCATGTAAAATGTGCCAGCTGTCTATTTGGGAAGAAGGGAAAGTAGACACTTCTCCCATAAGTGATCAAACTTTAAAAGTTAATTGGAACAGGAACTAAAGTTTGACAATAGTGGGGATTGTGCAGTAAAGTGCTGACGATATAAAGCTCTATTAAAGAATGTATTCTAGTTAGCCAGCTGTGTAAGGAGGACATCTTCACCACTCTCCATCCCCACGCCAAATCCACTCAGTAAGCACCCATCTTGTATGAGTCTTTTGACAAGAAGAAAAGCCAGGAAATATATGTTTAAGATAAGGCTGTTGCCCATTTTGGATTTTTAGTCAACATGGGCAGAGCGCTGAGAGCAAGGAGGAAGAAAGCCCAGTGGGAATGAACTTAAATTGTTATAAGGAAAAAGTTGTGGTGAGCTGGAGATATATTCCAGTAATAGAAAGCTTGCCTAGCATGTGTGAGGCCCTGAGCTTGATCTTCAGTATCCCCCCTTCCCCCTAACCTCCGCCTCACCCCGTGTGTGTGCTCACACACATGTACACGTGTGCATGGACACACACACACACACACACACTTGATATTCATGCATGTGTGTGCACATTGTGGTCAAGTTTACAGGACTTGGTTCTGTCCTTCTACCATGTAAGTTTGGGTAACTGAACTCAGGTCATCACCCACTGAACCATCCTGCCAGTCTAAACACTCCCCCTCATACTGACCCCATTTAAAAAAGAAAAAAAAAAAGGCTAGAAAAAGCTATCAATTTAAGTCAGCATGTAATTTGCAATTTATATCTTGATACTGACTTAACTTCAACAACATATGGGGAACTACAATCTCCTCAGAACTTTAAATCCTTTCTAAGTTAGGTGCTCCTTCGCCTTCCTAAACTTGAAATTAAAAGTGTCTAATTTTTTTTTCTTTGCTCCATTTTCTTTCTTTCCATTGTGAATATATCACTCCTATATCAGAAACTGTTCTCAAGCTGAGAGGATCTCACTGAGATTCGGGTACAAGGGCTGCATTGCAATGAATCCAGTCCTGTTTCCATGCTGCGGTGGCAGGAAGAAAGAATAGTGCTTTCTGTCTTTCCTCCTGATGCCTGTGTGCCTATGGGTCTATGATAAACAGATAGGAAACAATGGGTTGTAGTGCGGAACACCTTTAATCCCAGAACTCAGGAGGCAGAGGTAGGCAGATCTCTGTGAGTTTGAGGCCAGCCTGCTCTACATACAGAGCTCCAGGATAGGCAGACCTTGTGTCAATCAATCAATCAATCAATCAATAAAATAAACATAATTTTAAACTAAGCATAGTAGAAGTACTTTTTTTTTCTTGGTTGCAAGATAAGTATTACTAATCTAGATAATTACTTTATTTAAAAAACTTTTAAATTATGGGGAAATTAAATTTAAAAGACTTTCTTTCAAAAACCAAACCCTGTAAGTTTTTTTAGTGACTCTTCCTGCAGAGCAGAGATGTAGTTGGATCCCACTGGAGACTATCTGTGCACAGTACTGATAAGAGCACAGGGGACACCAGGTAAGATATTGCCGACAGGTAATAATTTCCCTGAGCAAATTTCCCCCCAAAGACATGATATTTTTCGTATAAAGTTGCTCATCTATACCCCAGCCCCACAAACTGGCTGGCAAGTTTTATTGGCAGGAAAACTGATAAATAGTTGTAGCCTGGAGATGCAGTTTCTTTTTCTGCACATAACTGTCTTCCCACATCCCTTGGCTGTTTTTTATCTCAAAGCATTAATCTATGTTTCCTGGGGGAAAGTATATTCATGATGATGCATCAGTAAATTTTCTACAGCTCAAAGATTTGCCTTAAAATTATATTTTAAAATCTCACCTTTCTATATCAAATGAAGAGTTGGCTCTTTCCTACGGGGTCATGTAGATCAGGAGAGAACTGTGTGCTTCTTTACAACCAGTGATCTGAATAGATTCCAAATTGCTTCATGATTTGGGTGAGTTTGGTCAAGGGCCATTTCTTAAACCACTTTGAAATAGAAGGTTTGGAAATTGACATTGGAATGAAACACCCTCTGCCCATTTCCAATGATGCATATCTGTCACAGCAGAAAAGCTATAGTCTCAAAATTATCCATTTTTTTTTCCATTTGAAAGCAGAGTAAGCCTATAGGTATCCATTTAACTAAGTGCTTTGAGTACCCCACTCTGTTAGCAGAACACTGGCGACAGAATTTGGGCAGCACCAACTACTCACCTTTAGCAGCACACCGTAAGGGCAATTACATCATTCAAATTAATATGCCCACAAGAGTAGCTGAAAATTGAGGAAGAGATTCTTCTAAGCCCTACCTGTTCCGACATGTTGTGTGCGTCAATCCACAGCTAGACACTGCCTTGTAGGATAGAAAATGAAAAGAAGGAATTGGAAAGAAGACAGGTAAACAGAAGGGAAGAAAGATGCACATAGTGTATCAATGGTCAGACTATCCTGAGAACCTCTAAGCACAGAAGGGCAGCAGAAACTCACTGGAAAGGAATAGGCACTATATAGATGGGAGTGGATGGCTTTCAAAGGCAGACAGCTGAACTCATACTTCTAGTGGCTTTTGCTGTGTGAACAACATTCTAAGGCTCAGTGGAAGGGCTACACAAAGAGAGACTGAAACACATTTTGGAAAAGGACCTTTGCTGTAAAACGTATTTAGAGAAATGGGCAATCTGAGTAAGACCAACAACATGCCAGAAAAATCAGTGTCATTTCTAACTCATTTGCCAGAACTATAATTAAAGAGTGTAAGAGGATGCTTAAAAGCTATAATTAAAACGTACATGGAAACAGTAAACATTTATGGGCTGTTCATTATATATAAGAGAATCAGGAGGTACAGATGTTCCCTCCATTCTGGCAACTTATGAGAGAATAGTGGATGGTTGATAAACTGTACTTTAAACAAGGAAAATTCTTCATATGCATTCTTACATCACAGGTCCTCCGTGGAAGGAGACATTGAACCAAAACCCTTGCAGCCTTTGCTGTTTGCTCTTCTGTAGGTGTTTTCATTCTGGACATCGAACCCAAGGGCTAGTGCATGCTACATGTGTGCTGTACCATGGAGCTATCTTTGCTACTTAATTTAGTCTCCCTTTAGGAGAGGGCAAAATAAGACCTGGCTAGCATTTTAAAATGTTGCACTGATTCATCATTGTTAAATTTCTGTTACAACCTTAGTGGGTCCCTCTGGTATTAACCAATATCACTTCAGTTCATTGCTAGGTATTCATATGATATGTATTGTGTGGCTGGTACTATGCTAAGCATGAGGAATGCAGATTGGAACAAAAAGCCTCTCCCTCGTAACATGCACTTTCTAGTGGGTAGACAAAAGCATACCACTCAAAACCAGTCAGCCACAACTTCTGACAAACTCTTTGAGGGATGAGGGCATACGGGGCAGATGCCACTGACTTGGGTGGAGGCATCAGTAAAGCTCTTTCAAGAAAAGTAAAGAAAAGAAAAAAGCCAAAATCTCAGATCACATGGGCTGGTACTCCAAGAAAAACAAAGCTGATTCTTAGGTTTTCTAGTGAGAAGTCCTGGGCCCTCTCTTCAGTCTACCCAGTCTGATGCTTCCAACAGTCCTCTGGATGCATCTGAGAGGATCTTCTGTTTTCCTGGCTCACGGGCATCTTTGGGTCTTGACCTGAGTATTCTGTTTCTGTTACAGTTTGACCTGAAGTATCCCTCACAGGCTCACGTGTTTGAATGCTAGGTCGTCTGTCTTCAGCTGTTTTGAGAGTTTGTGGAATTTCGGGAACAGAGGGCATGGCAGGCAGGGGTGGGTTCAGGGTGCAGGTTTGATTCTGCTTTGATTCTGGTACCATCTCTATTTCCTGATCAGTACCTCCTCACAGTGTGCTCTAGCGACAGAGTTGCCCTGGCTGTCATGCCTACCCTGTCATTCCCTCACAGTCTGAGCCAAAAACCAAGACTCCCCTCTCTTAAAATCAGCTCAGCGTTTAGTCATTAAACATGAAGTCATTGGTTTTAATACAGGCTTATTCCCTCAGTGAGCTGTGGCTTACATTTTGCAAATTATTAAGGACCCACCCCTTGCTTCTACTTCCGTTTCCTTACCTTTACTTTCCTTAACTCTTTTGCTAAAAGGTTTTTCCACCCATACAATCTGTACCCATTCTCATAAAGCCTAGCCAGCGCTCTCTGGTGAACTCAGTGTCTGTGGTAAACTTCTCCCATCTTCTCCTGCCACTGCTTCTGCATTGTCATATTCCTGTCAGCAACTACAACCCTGGAATTGTATTTGTATATAGCCACAGGCTGAGCAGAACATCTAATGTTGGCCAGGGTGTGCCATGGGTTAAGGCCTCTCCACTTACACAAGGACTCACACCAATTCCTTTTGGTGGGCTAGTGAAACTATCAATAATTAAAAACTCATTTGTTCCTGGGGGTAACTAACTGAAATGGATAACATGGAGAAGAAATTTTTCCACACTATTGATGGAAGAATGGAAGTAGTCATTTCATTCAACAGCTATATTTCAAATGCCAAAGTGAATCTCCAGTTAGAAAACCTTCAACATAGCTTAGCTCCAAGATGTACACTACTAAGCATGCCTTTTTTCCTTCACTATCCTCAAAACAAAATGCTTCCCTGAACTTTAGAGAAATGTGTGTATGTCTATGTGTGTTTGTGTGTGTGTTTATGTTTTGTGTGTCTATGTATTTGTTTGTTTCTCTGTGTTTGTGGGTGTCTGTGTCTCCCTATGTGTCTATGTGATGTCTACATGTCTTTCTCTCTCTCTGTTTCTATCTGCCTCTCTCTCTCTCTCTCTCTCTCTCTCTCTCTCCACCCCCCCGTGTGTGTGTATGTATGTGTGTGTGTGTGTGTGTGTGTTTTCTGTCTGTCTGCCTCTTTCTCTCTCTCTGCAGTGAGGAATGCAGAGATCTGTGGATATACTGATCATTATTAATAAGCTATAAAGAAGGAAACAATTAGAATGTCTTCATGTCTTCACTAAATGCTCAGCTTTTGGTCTTAGCTACAGAGTGTATATGAGCACCTACTGTTTGTACAGAGCATGGTTCCTGGGGCTGCTTTATCCTGCTGTGACTGGATCTCCTAATTTAGGTATATACTTTCCATTGCAGAGGTTCTGAATGTCAGAGGTCACAGTTTTTGTGTTGATTTTGATATTACAAAAGGGAATTCAGTTGTGCTTTTCATTTGCAGTAAAATTACTTCCAAAGTTCATCTTTTCGTTCTTATCAAAGCTTTTTCCAGGAATTCCTTGGAGTGTAAGGTCAAGTGCAAAGTGTGGTCCCAAGCTATTCTTCTTCTTCTTCTATCCAATTCTAACATCTTATCTTCCAATACCAGTTCAGATCCCTGGATTTATCTTTTTCCCTGGAGTCTGAGCCCATATCTCCATGAGACTTTGGTCTCTTCACCTGCTGATATGGAGAGAGTATTTTTTTATTTTGAAACTTCTCATTATCTTTGATGTGATCACATTTACTCATTCCTCAGTAAGTAGCATGAGTCTCCTTCACATGTGAGCCTAAAAGACACCAGCTTTTGGTTTTAAAATCAGTATACATTAGAGGCGTTAAAGTTTATATGTTTATAGGTTTTTTTTCCCTCAGAACTATTCTATAATTATAGTAGACTAAATTATTTTTGTAGAAATAGGAGCTTAGATCTTGAAAGGAACAGACAACTAGGGATCATTTTTTAAAAATTAAATATTTTCTTTATTTACATTTCAAATGTTATTCCCTTTCCTAGTTTCCCCTCCAAAACCCCCCTATCTCTTCCCCCATCCCCCTGCTCACCAACCCACCCACTTCAGCTTCCTGGCCCTGGCAGGTCCCTATCCTGGGGTATAGAACCTTCACAGGACCAAGAGCCTCTCCTTCTATGGGGATTATTTCTGCTTTTACACTTTTCCATTATCCAAAAGGGATGTGAAACTGAACAATAATATCTTTGTTTGTTCATTTGTTTTTTGTTTATTTTTGATTAATAGGTCCAATCTTTTCCTGTTTCATATTTCTCTGATTTAAATATTGCATTTTCTGAATCCCACGGAAATTAAAGTGATTGTTAAAGATGAAAAGAGACTTCAAAACTCCAGGCTTATATCCAACTTCAAAATAGCACCTTTATTTTATAGACATCTCTTTGCTGTAACTTGACAATTCTCAGATTTCCTTTTTTCTCTTTCTCTTAATTGTGACTACATCTTCATCTTTGGTAGCAAAACTCTCCTTGTGCTAACACATACACAAAAAGTACTTTTATACTGTATAATCTCTTTAGTTTGTAGTCAGCAGGGCTTTCTGAATGCTAGGCAAGGGATTCACCATAGAGCTGTATCTCCAGACCTCTTTTTGCTTTGTATTTGAGGTAGAGTCCCACTCAGATGTGCAGACTGGCCTTAAGATCACCCTGTAGTCCACGCAGTCTTCAAAAAGTCAATGCTGCTACCTCAGCCTCTGAATAACTTAGATGGCATGCTTTACCACTAGGCCCAGCTTGTTTTGTCATCTTGGTACTTGGGTAGCTTTTCATCTGTAAAGCTGGTTACCTTCTGGTCCTGATTAATAATGTGTTTTAATCCTTGAATGCCTGATGTTATATCCTTATCTCCTTGAGAGTTCTCAATGTTCTTGTATTAAAATTTGACTTTTTCTTTTTTATTAGACTTGCCTCCATAGAAACCAGAATTCTAGTGGATCAACTTGATGTGCCTCTTTCCAGCTTCTGCTCCTTGTTAAACGGCTTGTAATAATTTTACTTTATTTTTCTTGCTCATCTCACAGAGTTTGAAGTGTATCTGACACTGTGGATCAGACTCTTGGGGCCTTTTGGATAATGGTAGATTGATTGGAAGTATGAGAACCCATTTGAATAGAGATACATTTGGCTCTAAGGAACAGAATACCTTTAACCAGTGAAGAATTATGTCACATAGCTAGAGGAAGAGGAAGGTAGTCCTGGGTTGAACAATTAATGTGTTTATTCAACACTGACATCAGTTTGCCGTGATATCTTTTCTTCTATTTCCCCATATTAGAGATGATGTTTGTCCTCTCAGGTGAGTGATTTCTAGTGTTCTCATGTAGTCTATAAATCCCCAGTCAGAAAAGGGAAGTTCCAGTTAGATGTACCTTGTTCAGAGGAATTACCTTTCCAGAGGTCCCTTCAGTTCATCGGACAGGCATATCTCACATGTCTCTTTCAGAATTCATTCAGTAGTGAAGAAATGAAACAATGCATCTCATTGCTTAGGTCAGCAGTGGACCCCAAACCTGGAGTCATGAAACCCTTTCCAGGAGCTGATGAAAAGCATTTCTCCAAATGAAGCTAAATTCTTATCTTTTCTTCTTCACTGAAAATGGCATAGTGTGAGCCTCTGTCCATAGTTTAACATCAGTTAAAGGAGAGTCACCAAATTGTGCCCATGGTCAAATCCTTCACTGTCAGGAGCGCATGTCAAGTCCCTTAGTTAGATTTTCACCCCCATGCATGCCCTCTCATCTCTCCCTCTCTTATGCAGTCCTTTGAATTCTGAGGTGAAACATTCACTGTTTTATAACATTCATTTTCCCTCTGAAAAACTAAGAAGCGGAACGTGGCTGCTCAGACTTGAGTCTTTCATAGACATTTCTTGTATATGAATAAAATAAGCCTGTCAGTTCAAGGAAAACAACTAGCAGTATTTGCTGCAAATGACAAAACTCCAGCTTTCAGAGGAAAATAAGAATGTTGGAAAACTTGAATTTACCCCTGGGAGCTTGGCAGCTTTCCAGAATGGAGAGATTTTTTTCTGACAAGCTGATGAGACTGGTGGTAATATGAACCAGAGTGATATTTTAGAGAGTGTGATGAAATATGTCAACATAAGAGAGATCCACATGACCCAGGAAACCAAAGACTGATGCAGGTTACAAAATCACAGTTGAGTAAAGGAAGGGAAATCTGAAGGATATCAGAGAGCAAAAGCTCACTGAGTCTTTCCCTGATTCCATGTTGCAATCAACCTTCACGAAACTACTGTTTGTTTTTAATGTTACTGTAAAAGCATGTGGAAGCCTGTTACAATCCTCCTCCCTCTGTAAGTTAAATACCTATATGGGAATAGAGAACAACCATAGCATCAGCTTGAGACCAAATCAGCAAAGTGGCTTCAACACTAGATATGAGAAGTCGTGCCATCAATTAGAAAGATGAATGGTTTTCTGAATTATGAAATTAAAATTGTTTTTCCTACAAAGTTTGTCTAGAATAATACAGCTGGGGATCCAGGAAATGTCTTGATGACACATCAACCACCTGTCAGGGTAAAAGCAAAGGAGAATTATTTTTTCATTATCATACAGCAGTTGTCACATTGTGAATGCTTATGCAGAATGTTGACAAAGCAACAAAGAACCCACACTGCAATGTTCTAGGCTACCAAATGCAAGGAGACACTCACTTGATAAACTGCATATCAGGAATGGAGAGACACAGTAGTTAAGGCCTTGTTACGTCCATTAGGGTTATCCTTTGTCTATGGTCTGGCTCCTAACAGTGATAATAGATTTTGCTCTGCACTGAGTGAGTCTTGTTTCTTTCATAACGAATATAAAATAGTAACATGTCCTACTGCTATCCCATACCCTGTTCTTAGGTCTCAGCTGTACTTTGATGCACCTCCTCACTGCACAAATCTGCTGTGGATATTTTAAATGGTGCTGTGGGTATTATTCAAGGAAATTAATTGAGGGGAGCAAAGGAAATAAATAGAATTATATTTAAAAAAAAATTGGTATGAGATCAGAAACTAAAACAGTCATGAGGATATATAAGGACCCTGTAGACTGACTGGGAAAGCTGCGATGACCACCCAATAATCATCTTGGGGACGTCACAGGATTTGGGGTTTAAAAGGAGCTCTCTCCTTAGGACACGCTGACTTGGATATCCCCGAAGGCCTGGGCATAAAGATGTCCACTTGGTATTTGTAAGAAAAGGCTGACCTTTCCAAGAGAGATTAGACTCAGAATCTAGTCTTTGGAATGCTCACTCTAAAGGACACAGTTGACGTTGTGGGAGGTGCTGATTTCTTTTCCCCTGACATGGAATATGAAGTGATAAGGCACTCGGAGTTAAGAGACAGGGGTTGGAAGAGAGCTCTCAATAAAATTTTATAATACGTCAATAATGACTTTAAAAAATAAACTATGTTAGATCAGCTGTAGAGTTATAGAATATTTCATAGAATATTACAAATATATTATACAACAATCCTACATGTCAGTTTCCCCTATTTATAACCTCTAATACTTATATATGTTTACTACTAATCTTGATTTATTTTTTTATCATTTATTATCTATCTAGCAATCTATCATCTATTATCCATCTATCTAGCCATCCATCAATCCATCTATCCAATTTCTATCTATCTAGAGACCCTGAAATCTAGAGTTCTTGCTGTGTTTTCCAGGATGGCCTTTAATTCCTTAGCTCAAACAGACCTTTTGCCCCAGCCTTCTGAGTGTTTGGTATTTTAGGCACCACTGTACCTGCCTCATGAAGATACACTATATTTTTTTTCCTCAGTCAGGGTTTCACTCTGTATTGCTGGCTGGCCTGGAACTTGCTATGTTAGACCAGATTGTACTTAAACTCGTAGAGATCCATTTGCCTGTCTCTAGACAGATATGCTTTTAACAACTGAAATTAATATTTTGATTCTTTAGTTCATGCTTCAGAACCACGTATAAATTTATATTACTTTTTGGTTATCTTGTCTTTGCTTTTATATAATAGGCCTGATGTTTTTTTCATGCTTATAGATCCTGGACAGGAGGATAATCTCTCTCTCTCTCTCTCTCTCTCTCTGTGTGTGTGTGTGTGTGTGTGTTAATGCTGAGTTTGTGGGGATCAAATCCATGGCATAACAGTTGTTCCACATATGTACATCACCACACCACACAGTACACCGTTAACCCGGAAGTTCCATTACACCACATCGTATCACAGGCACATCTGCAACCTGACTTATCACTGCTGCTGAGTCTGACAACCAGACTGAGAACATCTGTCAGTTTCTCTACTTAATAACTGTCCTTTCTTCTCCTGCCCTTACTCTTTGAAAGGAAGTTACCAAGCACAGCCCACATCTAATGACTGGGAAATTAGGTCTAACCTCTTCGTTGAACATCCACACTAGAATTTTAAAATTCTACATGAAATATTTCTGTCTTCTTTGTCAGTGTACTGAATTATTTGTTTATATCAGTACAGACTAATGTGTGTTTATTTTAAACTAGAATAACACAAGACAAAATTTGATTGTATTGCTTAAGTCCTTTCAGATTTCATCCCTAGGAATAATTTTTGTTGACACCCATGTCTCTCAAATACTCTCAATCAATTAGTGAGACAGCTCCCTCAGCATTGTGAACGCACAGTGCAAAGTCCCAACAGTGAAACATTAGGGCCCTTAAACAACGGGAAAAGTGTAATATCATCCCCAACAAGCTGTAATCATATTTAAAAAATGGAAAGGGATGAAAGCCGTAGTTACTCCATGAAAAGATTGAAAACATGTTTTTGTTTGAAATCTCAGAGTGGTCAAACTGAATGAATGCTGAGGGTGTCGCTTAAAATTTCTCTCTGATGAAGCTGAGGAAAGTGGATGGTTACTGTCTGTTCTTACTGCTTTTATATTTGGCTTTTTTTCAAACGGCAAGTAATGTGGTAAACTTTAATTATAAAGTGAGTGTGCCAGAATTTTTGATGTGCCCGAAACTTCTCTGTGAATGCCAGACTCGCAGGATTATAGAGAAAATGATTGGATTTTAGGTCTCATTTAAATTCCTGCAAAGACTTGCTCTTAGGAAAAACTATAAAAATGTATTCTAGCAATGAATAGGTGATTTCTCACACAGTATTCACTAGTACTCTTCTAGCGAATTCTTCTAGCATCAAAGCAAGTTTGAAATATTTAGGAGACAAACCTGTGTACATTTTGTTCATTTGTTCATTTTGTTGTCTTACCTTTTCCTCGGTCACATGAATTGGTAAAGTTTTAAGCTTTTACTGGGATAGAAAGAAATGAGCGTGAGCTGGTTGCGTTGTTGAATAGGATGTAGACAAGTTAAGAATGAAGAGAGAACATTTATGCATAAGCCATCCTGTACATATGTCATCAGCCATATTTCCTGGCTTTTGGTTTAGGGAAGCCATTTGCAGTATCTGTTCTAGTAGAGTTCAGAAAGTGCCTTCTTTGTGCCAAGCAGTGTAAGTGATATTGAGGTACCACTATGCTGAACAAGGCACAGGCCCTGCTAGCAAGGAGTTGGTGAGAGTAGGACACATCCTTGTTTACAGAGTGTAGACAAATAGGCCACAAGTGCAAGCTATGTGCTGTGGTGGAGAATCTAGTAGCTAGTGTGGAGGAAGACTCCTAAACCAGAGGTCTGCACAGGGAAAGGAGTAAGAAAGCTAGGGCTATACCTCAGTGGAGCCCTGCAGGACAAGCAAGAGATGAAGGGAGGGAAGGTGCAGAGGAGAAGGGGTTCTGTAAGCATAGAAAAGCAGAGCACTACAGCAGACAGAACAAGTCTTTCAGTGTGGCTGGCTCTGAGTCCAAGAGATACACTGTTCACACTGCAAACCACAGGTAGAATTGACACAGTATGAAGAAGCTAGTCAAATTTTAACATTTTTATTTAGCACATAGATTTAAAATGTCATCTCAACATATATTCAATATGAAAACGTATTGAGACAGTTTCCAGCTTTGTACTAAAATGAAGGAATCCAAGTATGTTTCACAGTATAGATATCAGTTTAGACTACCCGAACATCAAATGCTCCAGAGCCAAACATGGTAGACTAATGGCTGCCATATCAGATATTCCAGTTCTAGAGTGGAGTAAGGAGAGATTAATCTGCAGAGATACTATAGGAACAGGGTAGGTCCAATGTTTGTCCGCTTAGGTGTTTATCTCAAAGACCATGGAAAGTTCTGGAATTTTTATGCAGGGAAGTTGTTGTGCAGGATGGATTAGAGGCAGGCTTTTTCTTCAGCCAGCCAGTTCTAGATAATAAATAACTTTTAGTAAGGGAGCAATGTGGGCACAGTGCCACGCAAGAGTCAAGTCATGAGCATAAACTGGTGTAGTGATGGCATGCACCTGGTATTCCATTGACTTTCAAGGCCAAGGAGGCAGGACTTGTAGCCCAGGCTTGAGCCCAGGAGATTGTGGCATGGGTTGGGGGTGGGGGGAGGAATTGTAAGAAGAGGTATTGATAGGTGTAAACCAGAGGACACTAGAATGATTACATCACTTCTGTTTCCCCTTCTTCACCCTTCCAGGAAGTACAACAGAACCATTCTGAGAACTGGAGCAAGCTATGAGGGGTAGACATTTGAGCTGCTGGTGAGACAGCCCACTATAATGTTCATAGCTAAAACAGAGTCGGATGTCACTGGCATATAATTAGTAACTGAGATCATGGGACTAGCTGAAGTCTGAATGTGGTTTGCCCTTAAGATCAAATGTGTCAGAAGGTTGCTACTACAGTGGTAATATTGAGAGAGCTTTTACACTTCTAAGAGGCGGGTCCTAGTGGGACACATTCAGGCTACCCACTTCACCATGTCATCTCTAGTGCATATATATGCTTCCATTATGCCCTCTGACATGTCATGGCTCCCCAAAGGGGCTCTCACCAGAGACCAAAGCAGTTGAGCCACCTGATATTGAACTTTTAGCCTCTAAAAGTGAGCTAAACAAATCTCCTTTTTCCCCCCAAGGTACTCAACCTCTGTTATTTCCTAATAGTTAAAGAATGTAGACCAAACGGAGATACATAACATTAATGAGAATGAGTGTATTTTTGTGATTCTCCAGTCTGATTTGTTTTAGAGACTGAATCCAATCCTTAAGCACACTGGGCAAGCACTCTGTCTCTGAGTTCCACGCCCCGCACCTCCAATCTGATGCTCTAAACACAGTTTCTGAGAAACTGATTTAGAAATGCAGGATTTGGTTTTCACCCTTCAGTGTCCTGTACTCTGTCGGACTCGGTACTTTGAATAAGAGTCCTTACAGATGTTGATGCAAGTGCTCCTTAAAGCGCTCCTTTACAAACACCAGTACAGTATAACAAATAAAGCTATTCAGAAGAGAGTGGCTATGTGTAGAGAGCTGGGAGTAAGAACCCTTGACTAAACTAGGAAATGAACCACTAGAGAGGTTAAGGAAAGACCAGAAGAATGCTGTCTGCTACCAACATGCAGAGTATGGCAGATTCTTCCAGGCGGCAAGTAAGCTCAGCTGGGGAAAGAGGTTAGTCTCCCCTACAGGGGACAGTCAGTAAGGGTCTACTCAATCTTGGCCTGCTAGTTAAGGTGTCTGTTCTAGGCATATCTTCTCATCCTGTTAAACTCAACAAATTCCAGAGCATCTGAAGGAAATGGTTAACTGCCTCAAATGTAGCAGAGAAATATAATTGAATAGCATTTGAAAAGTGACAAAGTGGTCTGGTGACTAAGATCAGCAGTGACAATCTGGGAGATGTGGTGGGATGGACACCCCACATCAATGAGTGACTTGAGGAAGGTCAAACAAATACAGAGAAAAGTCTTTTTAGATAACCATGGCTATAAAAAGAGGGAAGAGAGCCGGGCGTGGTGGTGCACGCCTTTAATCCCAGCACTCAGGAGGCAGAGGCAGGCAGATTTCTGAGTTCAAGGCCAGCCTGGTCTACAAAGTGAGTTC
>NC_034594.1:26987826-27033322 GCF_900095145.1 Mus pahari | reverse complement strand
AAAAAAAAAAAAAAAAAAAGAGGGAAGAGAAGGCAGAATACTTGAAGGGCTGCTCGCTTGGAATGCTGAGGGATACAGGAGGCCCTCCTGATTTCATTTTTTTGTATTGAGAGTCAATACTGTGAAATTATAGAATCTGCCCCTGCTTCATAAGATGCAGTTATTAAATAATATTAATGACAATCCACTTACACATCTTAACCAGTCAAATGACATTCCACCAGACTGTCTCTTCTTTTAGTAATTCTTGGAATGTATAAACCTTTCTGCGGTATGGCTGCCTTATTACTGATGGTATGCATGAAGTGCTAAGCTCTGGTTTGGTGGAATTAGATGATAAAGGAGACAAAACTAGAACTTTGCAACTGAATTTCTTAGTCACCTTCTCATCCTCCATTCCTGAACAATCATCTCTAATGAGCAGGACTCACCTATCCCACCCAAAATGTCAGATTATCTAGTCCTTGTTAACTTACAAATCAGCTATATAGTTCTGATAAGTGAGAGGCCACTGTAGTAATATTGTGTTAGCTTTTATTTTCTCTCTACCCTGTGTCACCACTATTCTATTACCCGCTTTAAGTAAAAAGTCAGATTATCAGCCACTGCACTTGTCATTTAACATTGTTGAGTATTATTTTAGGTATTGTACAAATGTAGTAAATAATTAAAAAAATGAACTTTGCTCTCAGAACAAAAATTCTAGTAAAATGAGGTATACATAGGACCATGAGAACCTTCCTTCTAAACAAAGCTGAAAGTTTAATTAGGTTAAATGCAAGTTACTTACTTTAAACTTTACTGCAAAGAGGGTGAGTCTATTTTGACTCTGAGCCAGTTAATTTTAAACCTGCATCTGCATCATCTTTAAGGTGTGTCTGGTAGCTCCACCCATGACCAATCTAACTGCTTTATTTTTAAAAATATCTCACGTGGTAAAATGCTTCCTTTGCAAGCAAGGGGAACTGAGTTTGAACCCCAGCATCCACAGGAACAAGCCAGGTGTCATGATCTGTGTTTGTAATCCCAGGTCTGGAAAGATGATCTGTGCTTGTAATCCCAGGGCTGGAAAGATGATCTGTGCTTGTAATCCCAGGGCTGGAAAGATGATGTGTGATTGTAATCCCAGGGATGGAGGGATGGAGACAGGTGGGGGGGGGAGCTCACTGGTCAGCAGCATAGCTGATAAGCTTTAGACCAAAGAAACCCTGTCACAAAATAAAGGTGGATGTGACACATGTAATTGTCTTCTGACCTCTACACACATACCAACACACACACACACACACACACACACACACACACACACATAAGAGAGAGGGAGAGGGGAAGACCACCAAGGGGGTAGATCACTGGGCTGAAGAATAGTAACATAGTAATATTCTGGCCCTGGTAATTGCCAATATGTGGTGGTCTCAGAAGCTCCCAGTAACAAAGTTATTCTTTCATATATTAAGTTCTTAATAAAAACCCAAGAAAAAAATGACAACTTTTTCCTTCCTTCCTTCCTTCCTTCCTTCCTTCCTTCCTTCCTTCCTTCCTTCCTTCCTTCCTTCCTTCCTTCCTTCCTTTCAGTTTTCACAACAGGGTCTCACTATGAGCGCTGGCTGATCTGGAACTCACTCTGTCAAGCAGTTGGCCATGAATTCACAGAGATCAAACTTCTTTTCCATCTAGGGTTGAAATTAAAGGTTGCACCCATATTCCTGGCAACATCCTATCAACAAAATTAAAACAAACAAAGAAACAAAACCCCCTACTTAACTGGAATAGCTCTAGCCAAGGTATGCTTAGCATGCATCGGGTCCTGCTCCCTAGAGCCTATGTGGTAGTGTACATGTCTTATTTTAACAGTTTATAGCACTGAGGCAGGAGGATCAATGTAAAGAACATGCTGGGCTACATTGGGAGTTCCAGGCCAATTTAGGGAACATAAGACCTTATCTCAAAAAACAACCAAATAATAGACCAAACAACCAACAAAAACTCTATGTAATCATTTACGTGAAATAATAAATTCCAATTCCTGGAATACCATACACACTAGGTAGTATATTTGTTTATTTTGTATTTATTGCAACATTTTATTTTATTTTTGATCATATTTTTATCACCTCAGATAAACACTATGTACCCAGTAAACATTAACTAGCCATTCCCTAGATGTCCCCCCCCTACACTGCAGCCCCTGTCTTCTACTTCCCATCTTTATGAATTGCCCATTCTAAGTATCTCACAGAAGTTCAGCCAGTAGTTATGCTTTGATTGCCATATTTCACTTAGCAGAATGGTTTCAGGATTCATTCATCTTAAAATAGGCATTTCTATTTGAATTTTGGTTGCTAATCTTAATGTATTTATTACATTAATACCACACAATAGAAATTAAACAAACTCAAACACTGTGAAACATGGCCCCCTCTTATAGATAATGAAGAGAAAGGAAGAGGCCACAGGTAGAGTTTCGGTTCAATTTGGATTCTATTTCTTTAACAGTTCCCATTTTTAAAGCTTTCCAACTTTAGTTTTCTAATACTTCTATAACATATCTCCTTAGAATTGGTATTTTAAAACCTAAAATAATAATAATAATTCTTTCACGGTTCCTGTAGGTTCAAAGCCTACCTTTTCCCTTCTTGAACAAAACCCCAGACATCTGTAAGGCCACCTTTTTCCCAGAGGCGCTAGTTTTTTGAGGCTGCCCATGGTCCATTTTTAGAGGTTTCTGCACCACTGGCCATAATTTTTCTGCCTTATTTTTCAAATAACTTGTGGGGCAGAGCCCATGAGTGCAAGTGTGGAGGTCAAAGGACAATGCGCAGGAGTTGGTTCCCACTTTCCACCAGGCGGGTTCTGGAATCAGGTAGTCAGGTTCTGCAGCAAGGACCTTTGCCCACAGAGCCATCTTATTTCCTCTTTACTTTTGTCTGCTGCAGACTTTCTTCCTTTCCCTCTTTCTTCCTTGTTTAGGGATTTGTGTAATTAAATTAGACCTTTAATTCCACGATCAGCTTTTATTTCTTTTTGACTTAACATTCACACAGGTCCGTGGATTACAAGAAGGGCATCTTTGGGGAGGAGACAAACTGCTTCTGCCTACCACACTAATCTTCCTTAGTGCCTGTGCTCACAGCACCTGCCTGCTTAAAATTCTTCGGAGGCTCCTAATATACTCTGGTATTCAGATGCTCTAACCTGGTACACAAAGGCCCTGCTTACCAGTCCTGTCTCATCTCTCCTAATCCCCCATGCAAAATGAAATATCCATCCCCCTGCAACCTCCAGAAACAGACAGAGAGACAGAGACACACAGAGAAACAGAGAGACACAGAGAGACAGGTCTCTAGAGAGACAGACAGACTCACAGAGAGACACAGAGAGACAGAGAGACAGAGAGACAGTGTGGCTCACTTCCAGTTCCCTAACTGAAAACCCTGCTTTCACTCGTACCACTTATCTGCGTGCATCATCTCCATGACCCGGTGTTTTTACCTGGCTCTCCTCACTCACCCTTAAGTCATATGTCAGATGTTGCTAAAGCCTGAGTATAACCCATTTTTACCTCTGCTGCCATAGCAACCATACCTCTCTCTAGCCTAGCATTTGCCACTGTATGCTATAATTACCTCTTTAATTACCTCCCTCACCAGACCATAAGCTATTTAAGGGCCAGAATCTCATTTTGTCCACCCTGGTATCCCAACTACTTAATGCAGTGGCTTGCATATAACAGAAACTCAAAGTCGTGCTTGAGATTTTATCTATCCCTCAATGCTGGGCTGTTTTTCTAAGGCAGAATAATGAATTTCACTTTAAATCTTTTTGGGCATAGTTTTTCAATCTTGACCTAGTCCTCACTGATTCCACATTAGTTGCTTATATTTAATTTGTAGGAAGGAAGTCCTTAACACATACCTGATCCCCTTATTCTTTAATATAACTTTACTGATATAAATATATACTTGAACAACAAGATCAAGTGGCCATGATGGGGGAAGGCTTTCAAAGGAAGGTAAAAGTGGATTGACTAATGACATTCTGTGTTGTAGAAATTATTTAAATCTCAGCCCAAGGTTCCTACCCTGCCTTAATTAAGTTCCTGGGTGAGAGACACACTCAGTCTTTATATTTACAATATGCCTTAATCCGTATAAAAGCTGAGCAGATACCTAGCCTCTATGCTATCAGAATCTACTTTCCTATGGATAACCTTGAGTTACTACTTACTATTTACTATGTTCCATCTGAGCTGCTCTTAACTACAACTGGCTAGTACACAGGGACACGTTTTTTTTTATGGCTCACCTAACCCATGGTGGCTTCTCTTCTCCCTCCTGCACTTTCTCTTCCTCTTCTTCCTCCTCCTCCTCTTCTTTGTCTTCTTCTTCCTCCTCCTCCTCTTCTTTCCCCTCGTCCTCTCCTCCTCCCCCAGGGAAACCTAAACCCCACCTATATCTCTTCTGCTCAGTTACTGACTGTTTGCATCTTTATTCACCAATTAGAAATAACTTGGGTCAGGGTCACAGGGGTTATGAGTAGATCTTGGGGGCCCACACTTAGCATTGCAGTAGACAGTAAAAGACAAAAATCTCAACAATTCTGATTTAAAAGACCAAAGTGAATATCACCCTCAGAGTTGCTTTGAGCTAGTGAAGTTGAAGATAAAGCAAAAGGGAAGAACAAGAGTGCACAATACAAGTACCTCGATATATTTTGCTTTTACTCTTTATTTCACTTACCATTATATCTAAAGTTTTCATTGGCCCACAGCATTTACAGACTAGCAAGAGCCAGTTTATGGATCCTTTTTCTTTCATTTTTAATTACTACTGTTTCAGAGAAAGTGTCTAGATATCTTCACAAAACTCAGGCCTGGCCCAGTCATGCATGTGTGTTTGGGTGGTACAGATGTGCCTATACATGGAGGCCGGAGAACAGCATCTAGTGTTGTTCCTCAAGTGCCAGCCATCTTGGTGTTTTTGAGACAGTCTTTCTCTTATTGCCTCTAGCTTGACAAGTAGGCTAAGATGGCTAGCCAGGATGCCCCATGGACCCCATGACTGGGGTTAGATACTTGTCAACACATTCTGAGCTTTTCATTGGGTTCTTAGGATCTTTGTCTTCTTCTTCCTCCTCCTCCTCCTCTTCTTTCCCCTCGTCCTCTCCTCCTCCCCCAAGGAAACCTAAACCTCACCTATATCTCTTCTGCTCAGGCCTCCATGACTGTGTGGCAAGCACCTTATGGGCTAAGCTGTCTCCCCAGCCTCTGGCACAGTCTTGCTATTAGATGCAGAAGTATGAGTACCATCTCAGGAGCCAGACACCTAGGGTTGGGATCCTGGTTCTGCCATCTTGGGATTTCAATAAAATGGACAGCACCATGATATCCACTTTACAGGGTTATAGTAGGAATGAATTATATTTAAAACATTGAAATGTTACCTGACACTTTTTAAACCACGCATATTCATGTACTTAGGGTGGGAAGGCAGACTATGAAATATGACTGCTTGGAGAAATGATGTCCTTATCCTTATAATTAGAATGAAACTTGAGTATGAAATCATCAGATGCCATGGGTGAAATCATACACAAGCAAGCAAGCAAGCCAGGCACTGTGAGTCCTCCACTACTGGGCATTGCCAGATGGGTTCTCCATAATCATGGGAAATTACCTAAAGCTTCTCCCAACCTGTGTGATGAAAAGAAGTGCTGATTTATGCACGTTCATAAAGAGGAAAAAAGCAGCCTTAAATAAATAAAGCATGTTACTTCACTTAGAAGAAAAACTAATGCAAGAGAAATTCAGAAATTACTACGACACTTTGAAAAAAAATAGTTTTACTTACTTTATGTGTATGAATGTTTTGCCTGAATGCACGTATGTGTACTGTGTGTGTGCTTGGTTCCTGTGGAGGTCAGAAAAGGGCATTGGCTCTGAATGTTTGTGACCCAAGGTATAGGTGCTGACAACTGAACCAGGTCTTCTAGAAGATCAACAAATAACAAATGAACTTTTACTCATTTTAGTCATTTCAGCACTTCATTTATTGCTTTCCCTAAAATGTACAATGTTGTTGAGTATTTTGACAAATGAAAGTAGGCAATATTTGCTAAGTATATCTTGGCTCAAGTGATAGACTTGCTTGTTTCTGTAGATGTTAGTTGTGAAATGGTTCCCATTATTACCAGAAAGCTTTGGGCAAGATCTGAAACTTGTTTTCCTGTGATGATATTTTAAAAAAATGAATCTTTAATAAGTGTTTGTTTCAACTAACTCAATAAACTTTTAAGATACTTAATGGTAACTCATGGTTAATTGTTCTCGTTGGTAATTTCCTTTAAACTGAAGTGTAATAATTGTAAATACATTTAAGATTTGTGATATTAATATGATAATTTTTGCTGCTTTTGTTTCTGATTCCTTTGTACTAGGAGCTAAGTTTTTGAAAGTCAAGACAGCTTGTACAGTTGGAAGTTTAAAGGATCTCAACTGGCCACCTGGTGGCAGCTGGGTCTTCTGCAGGGGGTCACCAGACCTGTTTTTCTTCATTTTAATACTCTTGAGTGGGAAATTCCAACTGAGAGCAAGACTGAGAAGTGGGCTATTTGTTTATCTTTGTCCTGCACCTTTCCACCCTTCCAGCCTTAGAATCTAAGCACATTTGCTGCTTTCTTGGAACCTCTTTTTCACAGAATGCCATAAACAACTCTATGAGCAGCATAAATAAATAAAAGAATAATAAGGCCCAGCACTGAAGGGCTCCCAGGGGTGAGGCCCAGCACTGAAGGGCTCCCAGGGGTGAGTGAGTACGCAGACTAGGCCTGGGATACGGAAGCTTCCTGATGTCACATGGGTAAATCTCTTTGTTTTAATTCACTCTTCCGAGTGAACTTTCCTCTTTCTCATGAGTCGGGTCATCTTACTCTGAAAGGCATGTTGAAGTGAATCTGAGGTAGCTCTATAGCTTCTCTGCTATGGTGTCTGCCTCAGCAACCCTCAGAGGAAAGCCTTTCTCCTAGCAGTGACCAGTGACCAGGGTGCAGCTATTTTAATGGGAGAGTCAGCTTCACAAATGATGCCGAACTCAGGTTTTCACTCCCAAGTATGGAATACAGAGCCTCTAGAAATGATGGATAACTGTTCATTTTGAAGCCTACATTCAGACCTGTGCTTACAGGTTCCTGACAAACCTCCCTTTCCCAGGTTTTAAATACCTATTCTGGTGTTCAGTGCCATGATTTTTCACTCCATTTAATCTTCCTTCTTCTCTTAATGACTTTTCTAGGCTGGTCCAAACCTATTTGGCCATGTGAAAAAAATCAGTGTTTAGATTCAAGTATATTAAGGAGATTTTTTTTAAAGAAACCATTTATTATTACTAATCTTGATTCATGAAAAGAACAACTGAGTTTGAAAGGTCTGATTTCTTAGAATCTGTCCGGCCCTTTGTAGATTTCATTACCACCATAACTGTGTTGTGGATGGTGAGTACTTTCTCCAAAATTAGAAGGGAAGCGGGACCTTTGTTGTGGGCTTCCTTTAGTGACAGTTAAAGTTAAAGGTGGGGTGTGATTTGTATGTCCATTGTTATATTTGGCTCTTTCCTAATCCTTGGAAGAACTAAAAGGTTCATTGGATTCACTATACTGCCTCATAGAGGTAAAATGGTTACCTTTACATTTCAGATACAGATACATGAAATAATACTGTGACTGAAGCTTTAGCCCTTTAGTTGCCACAATATGAAATTCTCGGAAATCTGGAAAGGACTATGAGAGATTGGGGAGTATGGAGGAACCCCACTAACAGCTGTAGCTACTAACTGCTTTTCAAGGCCATTCTTCAGTGTTTAACCAAGTATTTAGACGTACCTGTGCAAACCAGGTGAACATTTGTTTTGTAAACAAATAACCCCAAATCACTGCTGGAAACATTGACTCAAGGGCTCTAACTTGTTTGGAAGATATTATATATGTTTTAAAGAAGCTGACAATGTGTTTAATCAAGTAATTAGAAGCCTTAAAATACCATGGCAAATTGGATATTTTAATGCTTTGTGGAGTTAGATCATGGGTTGGCTTTTCCATAGCAGAGAAAGAGGAATAGGAGAAGCTCAGTGTGCTTTTAGCCACTTACTAAGCACTCCGAAAGATGTTCCATGTACAGGTAGAAAACAAAAGGCAAAACAGCTTCTTTCATAGAGTTCAAGTCCGCCAGACAGGCCACGTGGCCATACCGAATAGGTTTGACTATGCCTCTCCTCTGTTCTCTCAGGCAAGTTACTTATTTCCTATGACTTTATTTCCTGGGTAGTCATTCTTCATTCTGTTAGGAGTATTAAATTAATACACACGCAAAGCATGCTGGAGGTACCTGACACATAAAGCTGGCAATTACTACTGCTCAGAGTTATATGCACTCTGTTGATCCATAAAGCAAGCCCAGAATTCACTTTCACTAGGAAGTACGCTCAGCTTGAATACAGAAAGACTGGCATCTGGGCAGAATACAAATAAGCCTAGACATGAATTAAGAGTCCGGAAGCAGAGTAATGAATAATGAAGCAAAGAGTTTGCGGAGCCTCCTTTTAAGAAAATTGTGGGTTGTTAGTTGCTTAAGAGGGGAGGAGGCCATTGAGAATGGCGGTGAGAGCAAAGAGATCTGAGAACCGGCAGGATGTAAGCATGAGTCCACCGGTGTTGCTGGGCGGATCGGGGGCTTGCCTTTGGGTGTAAAACTGTTCCAGTAAGTGAAGGTGGTGGGAAGTCCTTGGATGGGTACCCAAAGCTACCAGAATTACGTGACACTTTTAAACTCAACTCCTGTTTGGGAAGTCCCACTGTAAGTGCTCTTTAAATGGGGGTGCGGTGGGGGGAGTTATGCAAAACACTTTGCACATAGCACTAAAGTTTAGTTTTGCCCAGAGACTGGCACGGTCGCTGGGACAGAGGGGGCGGAGTTAATTTAATATAGATGTCTAACCCGCGTACAAATCAGCAATCCTAATTGATCACCCCGAAACTCCGGCCTAGGACGCTCGCTCTCCAGGCTTCTACGTCTCATCCGCTAGCCCAAGGCCTCAGCAACCAACGAGCGAGGCCAGGAGAGGCGACCAAGGCCGCTCCACGCATGCGTTAAAAGCCGCCCCAACTCCCCCCGCCCCCCCAAAGAGTCCTTTCTCAGAACAAAACTAGCGCTGAGCTACAGAGCTCCGCAATTTGCGTAGATCTAATGTCTTCCAGTTGCCGCCAGTCGGTGTAGCTCCCGCCGGTGCCGCAGCTCTCCGACGCCAGGCGCGCCCGCGAAGTGAATGGCTGGGCGCCGCCGGTGCGCCGCCGGCGTAGCGCCGATCAGGCCGAGGTGCGGCTGCGCAGGGCGTCCGAGCGGGCCGGGTGCGCCGCCGGCGTAGCGCTGAGGCGGCCAGGGTGCGGCTGCGCAGGGCGCCAGAGCAGGCTGAGTGCGCCGCCGGCGTAGAGCGCCGGCTCGCGCGCTAGGCTCCGCGACGCAGATAGCGCAGGCGGCTTTGGAGAATACACGACTGGGTGCAGCCGGGGTTTGGTACCGAGCGGAGAGGAGATGCACACGGCACTCGAGTGTGAGGTAACTATAAAACCCCGATTTGTTTACATTCCCTCCCCCAGAACCGGCCCCGTGCGCGGCGGAGCCTGGGAGTCCCGGGACGGCTGGGGAGGCCGGGCGGCCGGGTTGGGGCTGCCACCGGGGCCCCTGGGTAGGGGCGCGGGTGTTCGCAGCTGCTGCAGGCGGTGGCGGCGAGCAGGAGAGCGGCGCGTGGGGCTGGAGCCAGCCGAGTGTGCCGCGGGCGGCGGTGGGGACCCGCGCCCCTCGGCCTGCTGCGGGGCCGCGGGGCGGGCGGCGCCGGTTGAGGGCTGCGCGGGCTTCCCGCGGCCGCCGTACGGGGACCCGGGACCCGAGGCAGGTCCCAGGGGGCTCGTCTGCGGGGGGTAACGGACGGCGGCCGCTCAGCTCCGGGCCAACCGAAAAGGCTCGGTGGGGCGCGCGGGAGCTGCGTGGGGCGCAGCCCACGGGGCTCGGAGCCGGGTCGTGGGGCGACCGCGGTGCGGCCGCGGGCTTTGTTCCCGGCCACCGGGGTGCAGGGTGGCGTGGGCGCGGTTGGGAGCGGAGGGAAGTGGCCGGCCCACCGCGGGGTCCGCATCCGTTCCACGCTTCGCTCCTCCCTTGGGGGGGGGGTCTTCGGAACTCCCCAGCCTGGCGAGGCGTCGTCGGGTGGCGTGACGTGGAAAGGCTTCCTGCGGCTTCTGAGAAGACGCGTTCACGTGGGAGCCTGTCCACATGGGCCGAGTTTAAGGATCTGGGCACGTGGAAGAAATCTCCCCGCAGGACGCCCCGCCACCGATTTGGAAGGGTCCTTCACCCAAGTGTCTGCTCCAAGTGACACAAAGCATGAGTTAAAAGACAGTACAACCCACCCCACCGTCTTCTAGAAACTTAATTATGTCTCCATTGTTAAGTGCGGTAACTAGGGGTGACAGGTTTCTTGTATGTTTTCTTTTTGGATGTGTATCTAATGATAATTAAGAAAAAGTAATACAAGAGCTGGAGGCTTAGAATTGTTAACAGTGCTATTGGGAAGCCTAAACAAAGCAGAACTATATACAGAGTAATGTTAGGATTCCTGTAATCTACAAGTATTTGAGTACCTTGTGAGTCATTTCTCCTGGACCTTGGGAATCCATCCCACACACCCCACTTCCTGTGTGCATTGGACATTACAGTAGGAAGAAAGACACATCAGTGATAAGTGCTGTGAAGGAAATAAAATGTGCTGGTGGGCAGTTTTAGCATTTGGTGTTTTCTAGACTGAGGGTCTTGGATTGTGACTATAGATTAGTAAGTATACATATCTATAGTATAGTTACATTGAAACAGTTATGGGAAACTGTGGCTTTGATAGAGTAAGCCATAGGTTAATAAAGCATTAAATATCAACGGTACTGGCCTGCCTCATAATGACTAACTTCAGACTAGCAAGAACTAAAAATTATACTTAAAAGGATTTCAGTGTTTTGTATTACTGTAATTTTGGCCTGTATTCAGGAAGTTACTTCCTCACTGAAAAGTAACTGAATTTCAGTGGTTTTAATCTCTCCCCAAATTGACAAAACTGAATTCTGTCAACTAAGCATGGCTAGGAACCCATGCGCAAGAACGAATGGGTTTGGTGCTGCTTTAAAAGGGGTGGCAAAGATGATTTCTCGGTGATACCTAAAGGCACAGATTATAAACCCGCTACTTTGGGGGCAGTGGTGGGGGGAGACTGGGGAAGGGAGCTGGCAAGTTTGAGTCCTGGAGCTTGTCTTAAAAGTTATGTGAAAGAGCTCAGTGGTAGGAAACTTGCCCAGGGTTTGCACAAATCTAGACTTAATTGTTAGTACTGCAAATAATGTACATTTGTATGGATATGTATCATGAGCTATGCAGGTGAATACCCTTTATCTGAAATGTTCAGGGCCAGAAGTGTTGCCAGCTTTTGTTTGTGAATTGGGAGATATCTGGATACATTAAATAATGGGGTGTTTCTTTGGCTCTGGCACAATTCTGAACATAAATTGAACTTTGACTTTGTATAAGCCAGTGCACTTATACTGAAGGTAATTTTACAATCTTTTTCCTAAAGTTAAGAGTTTGACTGAGACCTACCTGTCCAGACACAATTGGTGCATGTTAGTTCCTAGAACATTGTAGATTTGGTAGCATTTCAGATTTTATTACAAGGTGCTACCTACATTAGGTCTTCCTTTTACACCCTCTGGTCCACTGAGATAGCTTGTAAACTACCACCCTCATCCCACTTTTTTGTCCAGACTTTGGGTTTTTCTTGATGCTTTCCCTATGTAGCTCTTGTGTGTCTGGAACTCAGGATCAACCTTCCTCAGTCCTTGGAGTATCACCTTTGGCTCTACCAGATTTTCAACCCTGGTTTGAATTATTTTGAGGCCTACTGTTTAGCATGCAAGCATTGCTCTAAGAAACCTAAGTGATACATGGAGAAGATAGGGGTGTGTATATGTGTGTGTGTGTGTGTGTGTATTTTTTTCCTCCCCAAGGGAAATTGTTCAACAGCTGAGCCAAACATTTGTTCTTAATTAAAGAAATTTATATTATATTCCTCTTGGCCCTGCAGAACCCTGGGTATTGAGCAGTATTGGGATGAATTTAGGGATTTGGAGTGAGGTTAAAGATTCAAAAACTGGATATACTATTAACTAATTTGGTTACCTTTGCAGGTTGCTTTGGACTGGAAGTATTATAAAACCTATTTCAGGAGTTTAATACGGCCTTTAATGTTGATGAACCAAATAGCTGTTCTAACCCTTTCTCCATTCAAATGTTTCTGTAATGATTGAATTTACTCTTTTGTTTTGCCTGATAATTGATTAACCCCAGGATGATACTTAATGGTTTCTACTCCTTGGGCCTTTGAGAGGATACATCTTTTAAATATGTAACTCATATGTAATAGCTGATAATTGTACATTTGCCTTTTTTCCACTTTTATTCTGTACTTAACTGTGTATGTTTTGGTTTCTTTACAAAGCCAGATTTCTGAAGCCTATACCCCACAGCTTTTTGTCACAAAACATCCCTGATGCTATGACACATTCAGTGACTGGGCGTAGGTAGGTAGCTTATCTATTGGTTTCAGACTCAGCATTGACTTAAGATCATGTGGATAAAAATACTAGTCATGAGTGTAGTGCCTGCCTCAGGAGTGGAAGTGCTGAGTTTTGTATCAAAAGGAGTTTGTCACTAATATTTTAAACCAGTACTAGATAAAGTAGACAACTGAAACTGCAAGAGAAATGGAGGCAATCAATTCACAGTGATTTAATTTTAAGCCATCTTTCATTATGGTGTAACTCACACTAAAAATTATACAGAAGGCTGGGGGTGTTATCTTAGCAGATGAACTATCTTCCATCGTTAGTGCAGTCACTAACTTCCATGGTTTTCTCTAGCCCTACAGCAAAATGAGTGAATACAGTCTCATATCCTCTTTCTCTTGTCTTTGTGTCATGTCTGTGAGTTGATTGCCTGGTACAATCTTCAACAGTTTGCTGCCCCCTAGTGTTTGATTTACATTGAAGTTTCTTGGCACCTGCCTTTAGACTGCATTCCTTTGGATGTACCTGTGGCTTTCCAGCTGGTCACTGCTGCCAATAAGAATGTGTAGCTATTTTTTTTAAACTGATTGTGATTACATTTAGTTCCCAGTTTTCCAAATGGGGGAAAAAAAACTGGATAGACAGAGAATCAAGGTATCTTCCAAAAGAATATGTGGGCTATTTTTGTTTTTAATTGCAAAAGCAATTTGTAAAATTAGAGAGGTAAATGTTTTAAGTTAGCTTTGTATATGAACAGTTTTCTTTATTGAATCTGGGCTTCTTGTCTTGAAAAGGGTTGTAAACTTTCTGGCTAATTTTGAACCATGTAACTATGTTGTGCTGATAATAAAGTTTGAAAACGTCAAAATCACATGGCGACTTTGTTTTAATTTTTGAAAAAAAAAAGTCTCTAGGTTATTGCCACTAGATTTCTTCATCTTTTATGGTTTCAGATATTTCCAATTACCAGTTTCTAAAACATTTGTTTTTATAAAATCTGTGGTTGGGCCACAGTCATGCTTATATTTTTCTGAAATAAGAAAATATTTTTTAATTCTCAGCTCAAACTTACTGAAACATTTAAAAGTGTGTTCAGTAGGTATAAAGCAATATAAAACTGCAATGAGAAGTTTTAAATAGCAGCACGGTTACTGAAATCATTGCCAGCTCACTGTAGGTCATCTGTAGTATTTAGAAATGTTATTGTTGTATTCTGTCACATAACAGTATAGAATGTTATTTTCATAATCATTTTTAACAGAACATACTCAGGATTGTAGCTACCCAGGTACAGGGACTGGATACCAAATGAGCTTTTTGTTGTTAAAAAATATTCTAACAGTAGCTACAGGTTTATTCAAATTATAGATAGTATCTTGTTCCAGTCAGGGCTTTTTTTTCCTTTTTCTTCTTTTTCTCCTCCTCCTCTTCCTCCTCCTCCTCTTTCTCCTTTTTCTCTTCCTCCTCTTTCCCCTCCTCCTCTTCCTCCTCTTTCTCCTCTTTCTCTTCTTCCTCTTTCCCCTCCTCTTCCTCCTCCTCCTCTTTCTCCTTTTTCTCTTCCTCCTCTTTCCCCTCCTCCTCTTCCTCCTCTTTCTCCTCTTTCTCTTCTTCCTCTTTCCCCTCCTCTTCCTCCTCCTCCTCTTTCTCCTTTTTCTCCTACTCTTCTTGGTGGTGGTGGTTTTTCTATATTTTAGTTTTGTTTTGTTTTTCTTGGTTATCTAAAAGTTAATAGTAGATTTTATAATTACCCACTTAATATAAGTTCACTTTTTAATCCTTTTAAAAGATACTTTGCCATTGAAAGAAAGGGAAATATCAGCTAATAGTCTTTGAATTAACATTTCATCAGCTATAATTTTGTCCTTACTTTACATTCAACTTTTAGAGCCAGTTCATTACAAAAAAGCTTTTAGGGATGAGACATAATTCAGAATGTTGTAGGGAGCATCCTTATTGACCAGTGTTACCAGAATTGCTGTGAACTGTAGCAGAGACCAGTCTTTATTCTTCTCATTCATCTGAGACTTTTCAGCGATCAGTTTAGGATTCAAGTTGATTTTCATTCAATATAGGAGTTAGAAAATCTCAGTTGCAGTGAGGTAATAAAGATCTGTATCCTACTGTGCTGTTTGATGTCTTAAGACATTTCAGATGAGATGTTTAACAAATCCAGAGTATTTGTGAATTCACTGTCACATATTTTATGATCTTTGACTTTTAAAATAGTTTCTCCTGAACTAGTTTCTAGTTTACTTTCTGGGTTGTGTGTTTTATGTGGGCTAAATTGGTGTAGTAATGAGGCAAATCTTTGGTGAGATGCCTTTGGATGTGACTTGCTCATTCACGTCTCATCCATGGCTACAGATGAGAAGGCGTGTCACTGAGTAGGATGTGGGGACAGCAGGCACCTACTCTGCAGCTTTATCTGGCTAGTGTACGTCTTCCAATCCTGGACCCATTCTTAATAGTTCATCGTTATTCTACTTGTTGCTCTTAAGTATTTCCTGGTAGAATACTTAATTAGTAATGCATTCGTTCAGACGATAACTCACAGCTAATTGAGAAGGTTTGAGGACTCCCCTTTTGCATTTTCTACAGGAGAAATAGTACCTTTATTATATCTGGAGGTGGAAGGTGAGCTGGCATGCCCTGCAGGGCTGGGATGGTACCCTACCTATCACCACCATAGGTTTCTACATTCCCCATGTCTCCTAGTCTCACTTCTCTAATTCAGAAGTTGAATGTGTCTTCCTTGTAACTTCTTTAAAGCAGAAAATACATAATCTTTGTTTTTGAGCCTTCTTTTTTTGCCTCCATTTCCATTCCTCCTATTTCCTGTTTTGTCTTTCCTCTCTTCATTAAGCACCTCATAGTTATATACTTATAAGCTGATAAGCACATATTTGGATCTGTTAGCTCTCAATACTCCCTACTGAAGATTCTCTTACATGTGAAGACATACTGTGCACTATGTACTGTTAGACACGATCTCTTTATCAAGGAAGTTGTGAGAGATCAGGTAGATGCCGTTAGTGATTCCATCCTATGTTATAAAATGAGATCAGTAAAAGAACATAATACAATTTTATTTCACATAATTGTAAAGCCTCGTTTAATTTTAACAGTATATATAAAGTATGTAGCATCATTAATTGTATGTGATATGTGAGTGGGGGTATATGCACACATACATATATACACACACACACATATATACACATATATACTGTTAAGTACATACACATAAATAGTATATACTATAGTTTATATAGTACATGTTTTATGTATGCATATATAATACATATACATTATATAAGATATTTTATACTCACACATGTAAGTATTCTTTCCCTCTAAACCTTTTTTTTGATAATTTTTTTAATGTTTGGAATGTTTTTAATATTTTTTAAAATTCAGATATTCTCAAGTGAGAAATTGAATGTACTTGAGCAGTATAACACAAACAGCTCAGGAAGTTTCTATACAGTTATAGTAGTTGTTTGGAGCGGAAGTTATAGAGCTTCATATTGGATTTTGTACTTTTATTGTCTGATACAGTTTTATGCACTTACCCAACACCAAGTCATAAAGTTCATAACAGTTGAAACAAGTAAAACAATTAGCTTTATATCCCTTTTCATAACATGTTCATTACCTGCATTTTGTCCTTGGAACAGATTTTGATTGTCTTTTTGCTTGCTTTTTGTGGTGAGATCCAATCTAGAGCCTTGGCATACTATGAAAGTGCTCTACTACTGAGCTACATCCCCAGACTCCTAGATTCTTGCTCGAGATAGGGTCTCACTGTGTAGTCTAGGCTGACCTGGAATTTTGTAGATATTCCAGGCTGGCTTTCAACTCATAATCCTTTTATTTTGGCATCCTGAATGCTGGGATTTATAGATCTGAAAGGTTTTTTCCTAAAAAAGAAATGGATATAAGAGGTCCTAGTATTTTAGAGGTACTGCTGTTTTTAACTATGCTTGTAAGATTATATATTAAATATGGTGAGGGGGGAAAAAGCTTCTTATATTTAAGAATTATGCAAGAAATTCCAGAATCTTCATACGCATGGTTGCTTACATATGGAATTATCAACAATGATAATTAAATAATGACATTGAAAATCACCATAACAACTAAAAATGTGACATAGTTATAGAAAAACTGATCCATGTTGATACCACTGTTGGCAAGGCAGGAATAAGTGTAAAAATATGAGGCAGGCGCTTTGATTCCAAAGGTAGCAGTACTGTTTAATTGAACTCTAGATGGCAATACAGCAAAGCCGAATCTTGAATTTCTCTGTTAAATAAATTGAGTGCAAGACTAAGCAGTGTTAAAATTTTATAATCATTTCTCATCTTGGAGGTAATTACAGGCAAGTATCTAGAACTAATGGTTTAAATTGGAATTAAGGTGTATGTTGTGGTTAAATCTGCACAAAAGCTTGTGAAGTTCTTGACCAGTGTGATTTTCTTCTACATATGCTTTTATTGGTACATACTTTTATTGATTCATTAGCTAAATATTTTTAAATTTCATTGATTTTTGAGGATTTTCTTTAAAAAATCAAATTGTCTTATGAAGTGCTTTTAGGGTAAAAGATGTCTCCTGTATCCTTTTTTAACATTGTGTTCAGAAGTCAGCAGGCCTTGCCTGTGTAATACAGGGTGTCTTAGGGTACCCCCACTCTTCCCATCTTCCCATTTCCTTAAGATACTTGTACTCTTGGTTTAGAACTTTACTTAGTATTATGTTTTTATGATTTAAATATTACTACAGTTGATCCATCGTAGGAAACAACTACTTTTTTTCCTGCAGTACTTTCTTTTCTGACCTTATATTTTCCTTAGATATCATCCTTGTCACTTCTTTTCTCCTAGATATTAAAATCCAAATCCACTCTGTGCTCAGATTATAGTTACAAGAGGGAAATGAATTTCTTTTTAAGTCTTTGTGCAGGAATTTGTACAGTTTTCTTATAGGTTAGAAATGATTAAGCCTGGTAATAAGTGTGTTATTGGGTTGGTAATTTAGATTTCATTTTTGTACGAGATTGCTAAATGCTTGAACTGAGTCAATTCACTTTGTTCAACAATTAGAAGGCTCTAGTGGCTCAAAGTGATAATTAGCCCCAAAGTTTCCTGGTAGAGAAGTAGCCTCTGTGTCGTCAGCAGCATCAGAATGTCTGCCAGTGTTTGAAAAGCATTGCCCTGGGATATGTGGTCATTGCTCTAACTCCCACGCTCAAAAGGATCATTTTAACTGGCAGTTCTTGTGAATGTCAAGATGGTGTAACATCAAGGAAATATAACTGATACCATGGTGAAAAGGGAAAATACAGAGGGGGGCAGTAAAGATGGGTCCATGGTGAAACTGTCTGCTCTGGTAGTTCCAAGAATGAAGGAAGGCATCTCATCTCAGCCACTTTGTAAGGAAGGCTGTGTGCACAGGGAACAAAAAGGAGTCAAAGCCTTTACTGAAGAGTAACAAAAGCCATACATTTCAAGAGCTTTAAAAGCATTTCAATAATTACTGACTGGAAGGCATCTCAGCTAGGGAGCTTTTGCTCATTTCAGGTATTCCTTGTATCCATAAGTAGAAAAGACTAGCAAAAATTAATGTTATCTTCCTACGGCATGCTTAAGGATGCCTATAACAAAAGATCAAAGTGCAGAAATAAAAGTAATTGTACAGATATTTAATAAATGTACATTAGTGAATACAAGAATACAGTATTGGGGTAATATGCTGTTTATTGTAGTTTTTGTTGGATGTGTTGTTTAATGGGGTATCTTAAATCAAGACATAGATGTTTATAGGCTATTTTTTAAGTTATAGGGAAGTCAAACACTGAATTACACTCATGTTCAGTGAACACATCTACCATTGTCATATGAATGAACCTCCTGGAAAGAATAAGTGATTGCCTTACTATGTTTAATTTAGTTATTGAAAGTTTTACTGGCATTCTAAATTGTGAACATGGCTTTCGGAGGTTAGATGGCTGGTCACATGGTTTACAGACACTAACCACTGTACTGCTGGAGTGTTCTGTTTCTCTCTGAGAGCTCCATACTACAGTGCTGTGTCCTTAAGTAACTCTGTAATGCTTGGATGAGTCCCTCCTACTCCTGCTTACATTGAACGATCCTGATACCTCTTGGCTGTGCTAGTTGGTCCTACTCATGCCCTTGTAACATTTTGATAACAGTCTTTTAAGCTATGACTAAGGGTGGTCTCTCACTAGTTTTGTACTTGGTATAGTTTTAAGTCAAACATTAGCCATATCACATATAATAATGATAATATCTTACATTGGTAGACCTAATTGTTTCCCAGAGCAGTTTTGGATGCATTATGTTAGTTCTCTTGATAGATGAGCATGAGCATAGATGTTATTTTGACTTCATTTTGCTGAGGACAGTCAGTGGCAGTGATATGGTAAGAAAAGTGAGTTTTTTTGATTCCTGATCTGCAATGCTTTCTATAAGATGATGCATCTAGTGAGTCCATGAGGAATGAGGATGAACTCCAAGTAATACTTGCACATAAGGAATATGTAAATGATGCAACATAGGAAGATAAAAATGAAAGCCGTTACCACTTAAAACTGTTGTATGAATTTTATTTTGTTTTGTTCTGGGTTAACTATAAAACAAGCAAAGGTCAGCAGCCCTATGTTATAAGTGATAAGAATTAAAAGATGTTACCATTTACTGAAGGACTCATAACTAATAAGGCAGTCTAGTTGTGAACAAATCTTTAAAAAATTTTAATTATAGATTTACTTTTCTATGTGCATGTACATGGAGATGTGTCTGTGTGTGTCTGTGTGTGTGTGTCTGTGTGTGTGTGTCTGTGTGTGTGTGTGTGTGTGTGTGTGTGTGTGTGTCTGTGTATAGGTACCAGGTGCATAGTTCATGTGTCACAGGACAGCTTTGCAGAGCTAGCTCTCTTGCAGGTTCTGAGAGTCAAACTGGGATAATGAGGCTTTTGCAGAAGCATTTTCTCCTGTCTTGCTGGCCATTCTAACTGACCTGACTATGGCTGATCCTTACACAAGCTGACTCACTCCCACACCTCATCGTTTCTGTTCTTACTGTTGTGATCAAAAGATAGAACCTACTTGTGTTTTCCTGAAGAAGTGCTGTGATGAAACCTTTTAAAATGTACATTTTAAAAATTTTAAACTGTGGGTTCATTTTTGTGAAGGGATTTTCACATGTGTACTAACTATTACATACTTATAAAATCACAATTGAGAAGTTTAATGGTTTCTCTTTGAATTTCTACCTCCTTGCCTTTCAAAATAACAATGAAGAACATTTAAAAGGTTAGCATAATGAACTTAGAATACTTTCTTGTTAGTATTTATTACATGTATGTCTATGAGAGAGAACTGGGATGAATTATTAACTGTATTCTTCAAAAATACATTCTAAAATGCTTTTTGTAACCCTCTTTAATTTTTAAAAATGAAACAATTAGGTGATATGTAGAGCTTATATCCAGTTGATTGCCCTTTCTAGAAGCCTAGTGCTGGAAATAGGATTCATTAGTATTTACTAGTACTTTTTTCCTATGTCACTTACATTAGTATCTAATTGAATGACTTTGGTTTATATTGTTTATATTGGCTAAATGTTATTAGATGATTTCTTATCCCTTTAAAATAGTTTTTATCATGTATTAGATGAGTCACTTTCCTAGTGTCCCATCTACATTCTGGTTCTGGCGTGTGGAATACAATTATATGGTAGAAAGAGACCCTGACTGACTGACTGGTGAGGTCAGTTCTGCAGTCTTGAAATCCCATCCTAATTGGAGAGTATACCTATAAGGTTAACGATTCTCCACGGTGTTTTATCTTTAATTTTGTACATTTACATGTATTTGTGTAGAATAAAATATCTATAAGATATGTGTAAAATATCTATCAGAAAGTTTGTAATAATAGCAGTTAGTGTATAAGGTGCTCTGTACTATTTGCCTGAAAAATTGAAGTCTGCAGCTTGACATTATATAGTTTAAAAGCAAAACATCAATAGAATCACTAATTGAACAATTTTGTAAGCCTTTATAGAATAATGTCCTTTTAAATGTCTCAAACTTTCTCTTTCTGTAAATTGACAAGAATCATCTTTATTGTGTATGTATTTTGATTCATGTTTGCATTGTAAACTGGGTAAGTCAGGCCAATTAACATTGTTCTTTACAGTGAGAAAGAACACCTGAAAACACAAAGCACTTGAGTGTATCTTGCATAGAGTTTGCCTGATCTGCCTGTGTCCTGTCAGCTGTAGTGCAAGTGTTGCTGACCTGAGCACCAGGCTTTATTTCATGTAAGGATCTGGGTAGATTTTCTCTTACCAACAACATGTTCTATTAAGCAAGACAGATAATATCTTTTCCTTCTCCGACTAAAAGTGTTTTGGGTTATTTTCTTGTTTTTCTTTTTCATATAAAACATGATGACAGTCAAGTGTTTTTTATAGCTTTAACATTTATTCATATCAGTTTCTTGCTTTTAAACATGGCTTGAGATTATGTAAGAACACTGGGAAAAGCTGACTACAAAGTGTTGTGGGAATAGAGGAGCTGTCTTTACAATTGCTGGATTTTAAACTATTTCAAGGTAAATTAAAAAAAATTCACCTGTGCAAACTGTTTCTAATTTTTTGTTTTGTTTCGTTTTTTTGGTCTTTTGCTTTTTGTGTTTTGTGTTTTTTTTTTTTTTTTTGATCCAGAGTTGAAGTTTATATTCTTTGGACAGTCGTAAAATAAGCATTGGTTGAATGACAACACTCTTGCAGGGAAGTGGCTAAGTGTAAAAATCAGCTGTTCTCATGAAGTGACAAATACTCACATGGCCAGCACCTCGGTAAAGAGATGACTTAATAGTGATGCAGAGTTAGGGTATAGCCAGAGTGTGAACACAGCTGTACCGTACAGTTTGCATAGTGAGTATACAAGGACATTAATGGACTTCATTTTTTTTCTTTTCATCCAAAGAAATTGTTTTGGAATATTGTAATTGTATAATGATGAAATTGCCTCATTATAAATTAACCTTCTTAATTAGAAATTATACAAGGATGGAATATTTAAGCTTTGGACTCTGATGTTGTATGCCATATCAACAGTGAAATGTGAACACAAGTTTATGATGATAGCTGCTAGGTAATTTATTGTCCAGAGCTCATCCTTCCATTTCTGGTGCAGTAGGATTATATATGTCTGCAGAGCTAGCAGCAGTCTTGCCAGCTAAAAACTATCCTTAATTATAAAATTAAGTACTGTCAACTTATAAAACCTGAGGAACTCAAAAACTGAGACATAGTGGAACATTTTTTTCAATTTACAGCCAAGTCCTCTGAAGATGAACTTGTATATTTAAGGTGGAGTAGTATATACACTTACCTGATGTTTCCTACATTCTTTTTTTTTCTACAGTACAGATGCTCTTTGGGAGTTAAAAGATTCTCAACTTCCATGGAATTTTTAGGAAGGTCCATAAATTGTAGGTGCAGCTAGATTTCCCAGCCTCTGTGTTGAGGCTGGGAGCTGTTTCCAGGTTGAACGGAGGAGAAGTATAGCATCCATTTCCCCAGCTGTGAGAGTGGATTTCTCAAGCTGCTGTTTTCTTTTTGTTTCTTCCCATCATCTGAGCAGGCATCCATCCATGGAAGGTTGATGTTTCTGAATAACCAGAGCAGGGAAGCCCTTACAATTGGAATAGTAATAGACTGTTGTGTGACAGAAAAGAAGTTGCTGATTCCTTTTGGGAAAGGGTCTCTGCAGAGCTTCTGAGGCTGGTCAAATGAGTGCTTCAAACACATCAGCAACCATAGTACTGACGTTGCTCTTATACATTAAATTCTTGACACAGTTGTAAAGTGTAATGATAGGTGTCAGCGTGCATCTCATGTATATGATGCATAGGCATATTCATTTGGTATTTTTGAATATACACTTAGTACCACTGGTTTCTAATCACGGAAGAACAGTGAGAAAATATGCTTTAGAGAAACTTTGTGACGTTTGTGTATCAGAGTAATGGATAAACTCAGACCATCACCTTAGCTAGCATCTCAGTGGAAACCTGAGATGTACCTGCAGGGAGTGTGATAGACAGAGAGGAATGGGAATCTTCTTAATAATGATCACTAAAATCATCCATGGCCTTTCATTTTCATTAATGTACAAGTAAAATTAATTTGATTTTATCCAGGTCAAACAATTTATCTCTGAATTATTCTCTTGAACATTTCAGTGCTTATAAAGACAAAACCCATATGGTTATAAAAGTCGTGTCTTCACTGGGCTCCATGGGTTACTGTTGCCTCAGAATTCTTTCTCATTTGAACACTAAAATGTCTAGGTGGGGGATAAGCTGAATGAAATAAATAGAAGGATTTGTTTTGACTTTGCTAGCCAAGAGGACACAAAGGCCAAGGAGCCTGTTGCTTTGATTAGCCTCCCTACCACAATACACCTCTGCTGCTCATCCTGTTCTGTTTGAGAATTTGACATTCTATCCTTCTTTTTCATAGAGTATTTAACTTTAATTCTAAATAGTACGGCATTTTCTTTAATCTACAATTGGTTATTTCTGCTTAGATGTAGTCAGATACCCAGAGTTGACATCCTGATCTTGCTAATTTTCAGTGAGTCCTTCTATTGCTTTCCTAAGGCTTTTGTAACAGAATGCCTCAGATTCATGATTTAACCAACTGTGCTTTACTGTCCTACATGCCTGGAGGCTAAATAAGACTGAAACCCAGGTGCTAGACACAGGCTTTCAGAAATGTTGAAGGGAGAATCCTCAGTTGCCTCATTGCCTTTTCCTTTCTTCTGGTGGTTTCCAGCTCTGTGACTTCTAGTCACATCACTAAATTAAACATTTTTTAATAGTGATTTAATGAGACTAAGACATCGAAGTGTTTAGATAAAAAGTCAAATCTCACTGTTGCTTTAGAATGAAATGCAATTCGCAGATTGTAAAAATTCTTAACTGCTACATGTCACAGATAATTCAACCTGATATATTCAGATAATTAACTGGTTGATACCAGACTCAGTAGAAAAACTGGACTAAAACATTGTTTGCCCATAACCAAGATGTTTACGTACCAGGTCTGCGTAGGGTGTGATAACTTCTAACTCCAAGATGATCTTGATGTTACTGATGCTACTCCATAACTACCCCTTTGTTAACACTGGATCAGGCTTTATAGTACACAGGAAAACAGTGAACACGTTTGTCCTGTTATCCTACACTAATAGGTGTTAACAGTTTTGTCAGAGTGCTGCAGAGCATCTTCTCTCCTCTTTTTGAAAGATAAAGACCTATGAACTACGGAATGTGAGTGCTCCTTCTCCTCCCTCCTCCTCTTCTCCCCTTTCTCCAGAGTGTCATCTTCTCTACTGTCTAGCTGTACATGTTCATCCCCAAAAGGAAAGTTTTGTTCTGTTCTGTTTTGGCTTTTTTTTTTTTTCTTTTTCTTTTTTAACCTTCTGAGATAGGGTTTCTCTTTGAAGTGCTGGTTGACCTGGAACTAGCTCTGTAGACTAGGCAGGGCCTCAAATCGCAGAACCTCTGCCTCCTGGGTGCTTGGAATAAAAGTCATGGTCACCACCACCCAGCACGTATTTTGGCACGTTTTAAATCACCTATATGTGATAAGTATGTATCTTTCTGCTCCCATCTGCTCATGGCAATCATCTCCTACTACATGGTTTACTTTTTAAAAGCTGCTAAGAAAACAAAGAAAAAAAAAGGTGCTAATAAAAAGTAGTTTTATTACCTCTTTGAGAGACCCATCCAATGCATTTTGATTTTATTCACCTCCTTCTCCATTTCCTCGCAGAATCATTCCAACCTCCACACCTATGACTTGCTTTTTGTTTGTTTTTAATTTCCAGAGATGCTCTTGGAATAGAAATCCTTTATTTTAATATAGTCAGTGGCACCAGTTTTCTCTTTTCAGTGACTTCTGTCTCCTTTCTTGAAGTTCTCAGTTTCTCAAGTAATTTTGTAGGTCTGTGCTTTATAGTAACAGTGGTCAGTAGTCACATGTGACTGTTGGGCAATTGAAATATGCTTAGTCTGCATTTTAAGATGTGCTCTATGTCATATTGATGTAAAATACATAGTATTAAGCAGGATGTAAAATACCTAGTTAACAAATTTCAGATGTTAGTTAGCTAGAATGTAATATGAAGTTAGTTTCATATGTATACTCTAGAAAAGCTCCAAATAACAAAACTAGCTCACATTGTATTTCTAGATTCTAGAAGTATACTTTTCAGTAGAACTTACTGTAGAGATGATTGTATTCTTTGTCTGTGCTGTCCAAGACTGGGACCCTTAACTGCATGTGGAGAACAACATTTTAAATGCGGCTATGATAACTGAGAAACTTAATTGTAAATTTACATTCAACTCATTTAGATTTGAGTACCCACATTCTGCTAATAGCTTCTCTATTGACTTTTTTGGACACTCTCCTGTTTAAGTATTTATTTTCTGAAATTTAGCTTCCTATTTTTATCTGTAGTTGATTCTGTCTATGGTGTTAGATAGAGATAAACAAGGGTATTTCTTCTATATGCAAGTTGAGCCAACCAAATATCAAGGAAAACTATTTAAGACTACCCTTTGTTCCTTTGGTATACTCCTTTTTTATTTTTACATTTTTAATTTTTAAACTCTTATCTACTCCCTACCCCCATGCCTCACAAGTTTGCCATGGCCATTCTTACCCCTGACTGTTTTCTCATAAATATTAAATATATTTCATTGCTTTTCACAAAGAAATTTCCAGGTTTTGATTGAGATTGTATTGGCTCCGTAGTTCATAAGCATAGCATAGCCATATATTTTACTTAAGTATTTAATTTTGCTCAATAATATGTAACATTTTTCTATAGGCCTTACATATGTTTTATTAGATTTATTCCTAGATATTTTTTGCTATTAATAATTTATTACTAGTTTCATGTTCTAGTTCTTACGGTATATCGATATATATTTGATTTTAAGTTATTCTTATATCAAGCATCTATAGAAAATTAACCTACTCTTGGATTTTTATTGTATTCAATTCTAAGCATTTGTGAATACTGAGAAAAATTTCCTGATTTTTAAAACAATTTTACTCATTTTTTAAAAAAATTACTTGTGTATATCCATGTGGATATATGTGTGTGAGTTCAGTTACCCATGAAGGCTGGAAGAAAGAAGATATTAGATTCCCTTGGAGCTGAAGTTACAGCTGTTTGTAAGCTGTGCAATACTGCACCTTGTAACTGATTTTAGTCCTTTGCAAGAGGAGTATATATATATGTTCTAACTGTTGAGCCATCTTTCTAGACCCCATTTCAGTTATCTTATTTGTTCTCATATTGCTGCCCTAACCAGAACCTCAAGTGAAGAACCAGCAAACTTCGTTTTAAGCAAACAATAAAAATGTATATGGAGTCTTCAGTGTTTTAGCAGTAGTCAAAGTAGTCCTGTGTCTTGATAAGTTTATATTAATTAAAAGGACTGTACACTAATACAATTAAATAAAAGGAGCTATTTTTCATAGAGGGTATTGATGAAAGAATGACTAAAGTCATAAAGGAAATGGGATAAAATACTTGGATTGGCAATTGCAAAGTAAGTTTTCTTACCTTGAGTATATGTAGGCATACACTAATCACCTGTCTTTTTCAATTCCTCTAGGAAAAGTAGAAATGAAGGTGCATATACACACGAAGTTTTGCCTCATCTGTTTACTGACATTTATTTTCCATCATTGCAACCACTGCCATGAAGACCATGACCATGGCCCCGAGGAGCTTCACAGACATCATCGTGGGATGACAGAGTCAGAGTCAAGCAAATTTTCAGTGCAGGATGCTGAAAATGAAAAAAAGTACTATATTGAAAAACTTTTTGACCGTTACGGTGAAAATGGAAGATTATCATTTTTTGGTCTGGAGAAACTTTTAACAAACTTGGGCCTTGGAGAGATCAAAGTTGTTGAGATTAATCACGAGGACCTTGGCCATGATCATGTTTCTCACTTAGACATTCTGGCAGTGCAAGAGGGAAAGCATTTCCATTCGCATAGCCACCAGCATTTTCACAATCATTTAAATGCAGAAAACCATACTACGACCAGTGTAACATCAAAAAGAAACCACAAATGTGATCCAGAGAAAGAGGCAGCTGAACTGCCCATCAAAGCCGATGATAAACACCTGCATGACCGCAATCACCGCTTCCATCATCGCCACCGTTTGCATCATCACCTGGATCACAACACTACTCATCGAGTTCATAATGACTCCATTGCTCACAGTGAGCATGGGGAGCCTGGTCACAGCCCTTCACCAGAGACCAATAAAACACAAGAGCAGTCTGAAGTGAAGTCAGTGAAGGTCAGGAGGAAGGAAAAAGGGAAGAGGAAAAAAGAAAACTCTGAGGTTAATACACCAGGTTTCCTCCCCAACCATGATCACAGTGAGCAATATGAGCATAACCGGGTTCACAAACTTGACCGTGTACATAGCCCGGGCCATCCTCATGCTCATCTTCCTGAGCACAATGGTCATGAGCTTGGCCATGGACACCAAGAACTTGATCCTGATAATGAAGGTGAACTTCGACATACTAGAAAGCGAGAAGCACCACATGTTAAAAAAAGTGCAATTTATTCCACCCCTAGCCACAAAGAGCACAGTGAAGATGACCGCCAGCATGAAGTAGGTATACAAGGTGGTATGCAGTGGTGTCTGTGGTGGTTACTTAGTAGTTCTTAGGTAGGTGTGGAGCAGTTTAGATAAGGATAAGGTTAACCATAGAGCAGTCACATCACAACTCAGCCATGTGTAGACTTGTGGAACACTGCTAACAGAATTAAGGGCTCAAAATCAAGGTTGGAAATTTTTAATCAGGGTTTTATTTTTTATTTATTCTAAAATTCGGGTTCCTCAAACCTAGTCTAAAATTTTTTTTTTTTTTTAAAATAAAGATTTATTTTATTTATATGAGTACGCTGTAGCTGTCGTCAGACACATCAGAAAAGGGCATCAGATCTCATTAAGGATGGCTGAGAGCCACCATGTGGGTTGTCAGGATTTGAACTCATGACCTCTGGAAGAGCAGTCTGTGCTCTTAACCTCTGAGCCATCTCTCCAGGCCCCCTAGTCTAAATATTTAAATGTTGTTTGATAATATATCCTTTAATTCATTTTATTATTTGTTTTATGAATTCTGACTCTCCAGTAAGTTTTCACTGCTAATACTGTAGCTGACTTCTAAATATCAGAAAATGAAAACATGTTTGCTCTTGTTCAACCAGATCTTTTTAGAAATAGCTAACTTCTCTTGCATAATTACTAACTTATTAAAAGAAGTTACACTTCCAAGTCATTGTTTTAGCTTCTGAGTTTTTTGTGAATGCATTGGACTTCTCTATTACTTTTTGATAAGGCCTATTGTGATGCCAGTCTTTACTGAGGTCCTTCACAGACCTGGGTGAATGCAAAAATACATAATGATTGGAAATCCCAGGACTACTGGATCATTCTTGTTTTTCTCCTAAATCTTCATAGTTTTGAAAACTTTTCTACCTTCAATTATGTCCTCCGTTCTTTAAAAGTGTATTTCTGGGCTGGTGAGATGGCTCAGTGGGTAAGAGCACCCGACTGCTCTTCCGAAGGTCCGGAGTTCAAATCCCAGCAACCACATGGTGGCTCATAACCATCCGTAACAAGATCTGATGCCCTCTTCTGGAGTGTCTGAAGACAGCTACAGTGTACTTACATATAATAAATAAATAAATAAATCTTTAAAAAAAAAAAAGTGTATTTCTTTTTTGGTATATGTATACCAATACTATTTTTTATTCTGATTTTGTAACAATCTTATTACAATTTAGAAATATTTGTGTTATGTATGTTTCTATGAATAGTAAGCGGGACCATCCAACATGGGACGTAGACAGGTATTGCTTTTGTTACTGCTTTGCGGATAGTGTGTATTTGAGTAAATTCAGACCATTTCTTCTTTGGCTAAATCATCAGATACGTGTTCCCAGCAGATATAAACAGTGGTTTTAACAATAAAATATATAAAAATCTTAGTGAGTTTTTTGAAGTGTACTTTTATCATTGTAGGTCAGATTGTAGCATCTTCCCTACATGAAAATGGTACGCATGTTTACTGTGTGCGTCCGAGCCTGAGGTGTGCGCTCTCAGTCCGCGCTCTCATCCTCACGGCTCTGAAGCCCTGACACCCAGGGGACTTTGAAAATGTCTTCAGCATTGAACAGGGTGGTACTTCACCATTACTAAGACTTGAGAGTAGGTTTTGATTTTGTGTTTATGGTTATTTTGAGCTATTGATAAAATGAGGTACTATGTCAACAATGAAGCACACAACCAGACTGGGTAAATACAAAAGGAAAAAAGAGAGGGTCCAGTTCTCTCTCTCTCTCTCTCTCTCTCTCTCTCTCTCTCTCTCTCTCTCTCTTTAAAATTAATTCATATGAGTACACTGTAGCTGTCTTCAGACACACCAGAAGTGAGCATCGGATCTCACTACAGATGGTTGTGAACCACCATGTGGTTGCTGGGAATTGAACTCAAGACCTCTTGAAGAGCAATTGGTGCTCTTAACCTCTGAGCCATCTCTCCAGCACCCAGTTCTTTATCTTAATATAAGACACTAGTGTTTACTTCATGGTAAATCCAAACTTGGGTAGTTTCTTTCTGCTTTGTCTTTGAAATGTCAGTGGATAAATCTTTTTTTTTTTTTTTCTCCCCCTTTTTCTTTTTTCTTTTTGTGCCAGGATTAAACCCAAGACCTGGCATCAAGGACAGCTTCAGTTCATGCTCTTTCTCATCTTGGTTTCCCCCAGCTCACATTGGGCTAGAATTTATTGATACTATGTCTTTTGGAGTGTGTGATTGTGTGTGTGTGTGCGCATGTTTAATGGATTGTTACTATTTTGCTCTTATGATAATCAAACTCATTGAACTAAAATGTGCCCCAGCATTCAATATAACATTCTTCTGAAATACCTTTGGCAGGAAAAAATATCTGTGCTAATGGATTTTGAGTCACTGATACTGCAGTTTGGTTGGGCAGAGCCCTTTTGATCCTGTACGAATCTTGGGAATGTGGTTGAGTCATCTTTCCTTTGTTGGAATAGGAAAAAGATCTCTAGAAATTCTTTAGTAATCTAGTAGTATGTCTCCCTATTTTAATTTTTTTTGCATAAATTCCTATGGAAAGCGTGACTCTTATGTATTTGTATTACCGTATTTCAAGTGATATTTAGAATATTTTAGTTGTACAATAACATTTTCTGCATAATCTTAAAAACCTGCTTATACTCTGTTTTATCCATTTCCTTGCAGTGTTTGAACGTCACTCAGTTGTTAAAACACTTTGGTCTTGGTCCCAACTCTCCCATCTCACCGGATCTATTCACATACCTTTGCCCTGCATTGCTGTATCAGATCGACAGCAGACTTTGTATTGAACATTTTGACAAACTTTTAGTTGAAGATTTAAGTAAGGATAAAACTCTGGTTCCTGAAGATAAGACAAATATAGGGGCATCAGGTAAGAAAGACTTTTTTCCTCTTTAAGGTAGTACTCATACTGTCTCTTAAATTATTTATTAAAAAGAAATACTAAATTGTTAGTTTCATTTCTGTGTCAGATTTTAATGATCCAATCAGATTTAGATATCCATATAAGATATTCGAAGAAGCCAAGAGGCTTATTAGTATTTTTATTTTATTTCTTCTGGCCCTGTAGAGGAGTGTTTTGTTGAAAACATAGAAAAAGATTAAAAAGGAAATAGAAATCTTTTTGACAATCAGTCATAAAATGGGAACTCTGATTAAAGTTATTTTACATTATGTTATTTACTCTTTAGCAGGGTTCTGGCTTCATGAAAAGCAAAGATGATTGGATTTTAAAGAAGTAAAATGGGAAACTAGAGGCTAACAGATGGGAGTGTCTCAGGCATGCCACATGAGTGGCATGTGAACTTTATCCTGGCTGTTCTTCCTGGTTCCAGTTAGATGACACCAATACTGTTTTGAGATTGGGCCTAGACTGGATTGGCTGCCCAACGTAACTGTTCGTCTAGACAGCGCCTCTGTGATATTCACACGGCTTCTCTCATGACATTTTAAAACTCCACCATGTGAAAATGTGTAGCTGTCTTGGATCTGAACCACTTCCATTCTTTGATAGAACCTAGAACTTTATTTTTGTTTCCCTCTGATTTTCTTCTTTCCCTCTTTGTTTTTCTGTAGTCAGGAGTCTAATCATACATATCTTCTAACTCCATGCACTCTGTTATAAACTTTGCTTGTAGTTATCTTGTTTTTATTGGACTTTTTGACTTTTGAAAAGCTTCATTACCTTTTTTCCTATGTTCCTACCCCTTGCAAGACATCTCTAACACTTAAACTAGATTTATATTCTGAAATCTTAAGTGAGCTCCTTCAGCATAGAAGTTTGTGTTTACTTGTGATGGTTAGCATTACGTTAATACTTTATTTACATTACAAACATATATTCTAGGCATCTTTCTAAAGTCAGTTAATGTGCTTCTCCCAGCAGTCCTGTAACTTTCCATTGTGTATCTGATACTTTTCCTTTTTCTCATGTAAACTGTACTGTGCCATATGGTCTCAAGGTTAGAACTTAGCTTTGCTTGGGGCTCAGGCTTTCTGTATCTCACGTACTTTCTGCCTTTGTATCTGAATCCCTACATAAGTAACAGAAATGCCTCTTATGTAGCTGTGACCACAGGTACTGCTGTTCCTCACTCTGATTTATTAACTCCTCAAGATAGGTACTTTCTGGTCTTTCAGTTTTGTGAGGCTTAGAGAAGAGCTGTAGTGTGAGCTGTAGATTCTCCATGTAGTGTTTTTAGTCCTAATTCCTACTCTCCTGCTGCATGTGGTTCCTGCTCCTTACTGAACTGGATCTTAATGCTTTATTAGAATGTAAATGAGAGCAAAGTGAGGAGGTGGATACAGTTATATATAATATCACATTGACAGACTTGTAGACCTAAGAAGAAAGTTGTAAAAATGTATTGGTATAACTGTGGCTCTAAGTGTTGATTAGTTGTCAAGAAAATATACTCAAGAATGATCATAAGAACTGGATGTGGCTTATGTGCCCTGCAGTCAAAAGAACTTACAAATCAGAGACAGGTGGCTCTGAATCCAGTGGCAGCCTGGTCTACATAGTGAGACACTGTCTCTAAGAGCGGGAAGGAAAGGAAACCCTTCATCCTGCAGGCAGGAAGAATAGAGACAGTGAGCCCACAATTGAATTTGAACGTTCATTGTGGAAAAAATACAGTTTGTCCTCCTTCTTAACCTCACACATATTATTCTTTATAGATGAGAGACTGTCCTTTTCACCAACACAAAAGGGGAGGGGAGTCAGAGACTAAACCTAATTGAGAATAAAATGTACTTTTTCTCTATAGGGAAAAATGGGAAGTACCAGGTTTGTTTTCTTTGAAGTTAAAACCAATAGTGTTTTTATTTTGAAGGAGCCTAAAAAATAATTCAGTTCATGTTTTCATGCCAGGAGTGGATTAGGGCTTTTTAATTAGCGTTGTCTATGTTGTAATGTTGCCATAATCTATAGATTGAAATAAAGCTGCTGACAGGTATGTAACAAGTAATACAGGAAGTTACAGCTTATTCAATTTGAAATCCTTAGAGGAAATTGTTTTGGAAGCAAGTATGTTACAAATAGGGAATATTGATTGGTTGTTTGCAGGTGGTTTTTAGCATTGTCAGAAATGCAGCTTGAATTAATTATGTCCTGATAGATGTTAATAATTGTTAGAGAGAATGCCCCGCTAGTAATTATTTTTAATGACTGCTGCACCATTAAGAAAGGTTAACTTGTTTTATATAAATCTCCCATAGTGACTCAGCTACTACCTCATTAACTTTGTTCAAAGATTGCTGTAAACCAAATACCTTGAATAGTGTGCATGGTAGAAATCGTTTGTTTCACAAGATTGGCTCATTTAGTCATAGAGTTGACCCTAGCTTAATTACCAAGGGGGGCTGTGAATAGGCTGCTAAGCATTTTCTGCCAATTAAAATGCTGAAACAGTGTAGAAAACTGCCGTCTTGCACATGCTTTGCACCAAGTTAATTAGAAAGTTTCCACAGATGAGCGCTTCTTTTTAAAAGAATGCATTTTCTCTCCTGGTAATGAGGAAAGGAGTTGGTGAATAACTAAGCTTGAAGACCTTTAACGTTTTCTAGCAACCTAATTTGCAGACTAAGTGAAGCTTGCTTCAGACACTTAGCTCTTTTTATTACATATGGTATCTTGAGTACAAATAAAGAAAACATTTGCTAGTTGTATTTAATAGTTTGCATATTGCTTGTTAGGTATGAGTTTTCTAAAGATACCTTTCCAGCTGTGTTATACTTTGTTTTATACCAAATAAACTGTGATTAGAAAAGAACATTAATTTGATTAGAAATTGGAAATTTTTGCATTGCTTTTTTTCCTCTGGTGTATTTAAAAAATTAGGAGATTATGTAAGCTAAAAAATCAGTAAACTACCTGGAAAGGTATTTCTAAATACAGTATATTCAAAACTAAATATAGGTCAAAAGACTTGTTTGGGTTTTTTCTTAAAAAAAAGATTAAGTTGCTAGAAAAATGTATGCTTAAAGTTATAGCAGTAGAAAACAGATTATTTCCTTGAAAAATTAAAAGTAAACAGTTGAAAGAGGAAGTTTATACTAGCACCACTTTTACAAGAGTGGTTGTGCTGGTTCTAACATGAAACAGTTGTCATGGAGTATCGTCAACTATAGATGTCTGGGTGTTTCTGAAGTGTTTGTTTGTTTGTTTGTTTTAATGTGTATGCAGTTTTTCCTGCGTATATGTCTGTACCATGTGCATGCCTCGTGCCCTCAGAGGTCAGAGAAGACACTGAATCCCCTGGAGTTAGAGGTCCAGATGATTGTGAATTACCATGTGGGTGCTAGGGATTGAACCTACATCCTCTTCAAGAACAGCAAGTGCTTTAACCACAGAACCATCTCTCCAGCTGCCTGACTTTATTATTTCTTAGGACTAGCAGAAACAGGTGATAATTCACAGTTGATAAATTACTAACCTTACTGCTCATGTCTAGTGGGCTTGAGTAAAGTGTAAGTCAATTGTGATAATAGTTACGTAATGTCTTCATCTTTATCATAATTAGCTCGCATATGCAAGACAGTCATTTAAGTTAACTTAACATTTCTTCGTTCAGGCATAATTATACCTAATTTTTCTTACCTATCTTTTGTGTAGGTAGCCCCCTTTAGTAAGTAAATCAGTGATATATAAACTCTTGGCTAAGAATTCTCTATACATCAAATTTGATGCAGGAACTGTAGAAGTTAAGAGAACTGGCTCAGGTGTCCTTACCATCCCTTCTTAGGCTGCCGTGGCCAGCCCTGTCTGTCACCTGGGATCTTATGCTTCTGGAGCAAATCCCCAGCTCCCATGTATAATTTTGTCTTTTTAAAGTAGCTAATTTTATGTTAGATGTTTTACCACAGTTTTTAAAAGTTAAGCCAATAAAATGGGAAAATTTTTCTTCCCTTTTTAGTGTTAAAATATAACCATTTGATCTTGGTTATTATTAAGTGTACAATACACTGGTATCAAATAGACTCATAACAATACATCTACAACTATCTCTACAACTCTTCATATTGCAGAACTGAAACTTTATTCCCATTAAGTCATAGTTTCTCATTCCTCTCACCATGCAGCCTCTAGAAATACTGTATCTGTATTCACTAAATATTATGAGGCCAGCATAATGACCCAGTAGCAAAGCCAGGCAAAGACCCTATGTGGAAATTAGAGCCCAGTGTTCCTTACAAACATACATGTAAAGTTTCTCAACAATATACCAAAGATCAACCTTCGAAGTTTCTGATGAGAAATCTGCTGATAGCCCCACTGGGGAGCCCTGTTGTGTGATGGATGAGTTGTTTCATCTTGTAACTTTTAAAGTTCCTCTTTGTTTCTCGGGAGTTTGCGTGTATAGTGCTGTAGTGTGGATTTCCTCCTAAAGTTCATCCACCGACTTCCCTTTACTTTTATATTTATGCTTGTTGTCTGTCAACTTTGTGACGTTTTTAGCCTTGCTTCTTCACATACTCCTTTTGTTGCTTCTTTCTGGAACTCCGTTGTGCATGCCAATCATTGTGATGGTGGCCCAAAGGTCCCTTGCAGGTTGTACTCACTTTTGTCAGCCTGTTTTCTTTCTCTTTCTCCACCTCAGTTACCATTGTCCCGTGTTCTAGGTTTGTTGTTTCTTCTGCCTCCTCAAACCTGCCTTTAGATTCTAGTAGCAGGTTTTCACTTCCTTTATTACTATTATATTTCACTGGCTTCAGGGCTCTTTTAGTATTTTATTTAGGTTTTCTGCCTCTTTATTTCCATTTTGTTTATATATTATTAGATGTATATCATGGTTTTGTTCTGCTTTGAAGCACAGTGATATCATACGCTTCCTCATATGTGGTCTAGGCAAGATGGCGTATCTCCTTGACTCACTTATCTCCTTCCTGTTGGCTTTTTAGAGCTTTCCTTTTGTGCTGTTGACTAATGCTAACTGTTTCCCTACAGCATGGATCTGTGGCATCATCTCTATCACCGTCATTAGTCTGCTTTCCTTGCTGGGTGTGATTTTGGTTCCCATCATCAACCAAGGATGCTTCAAATTCCTTCTCACGTTCCTTGTTGCACTAGCAGTAGGAACAATGAGTGGAGACGCCCTTCTGCATCTACTGCCCCATGTAAGAAATTGTTTTAATCTGCCAAAAGTTACACATTTGTGCTACTAGTGTTGAGTGTCCTTGGGTAGTATACCATTGTAGTGTTGTTATGTACACTGTATTTGTACAACAAAAGTGTACACAAGTTCGCTAAATTGTATGTTCTTATAGTTTGGAGTTTGTTTTTCTCATTTTTGCAGTTTTAATTGAAGTATTTGAAAATAAATTGTATCATTGGGTTTTAAATGGGACCAGGAATGAAAGGTCATCTGATCTTTCTATACATTAAGAAAACTGTTAGAAAAATGTATATGGTATGTTGTAATGATTGTACATATAGCCAGGAGGATACAGTGGTGAACTGCTTTGAATCAGCTGGTGATTTTGTTTTATTTTTACTAAGTATTTGTGATTAAGTGGTATTAATTTATGTTTACAAAGGGCTCATTATTTTTTGTTATTTATTTTGGGTTCATTCACTCACTAGTATTTTTCTAACCCTTAGAGGCATTTGTTTATAATGAAGTATAATGATTTCCAGGTAATTACCCAAGGAAATTAACTGGAAGAAAACTTTATATACGTCAGTGAAGCACTTTGGGATTTAAAAAGATATGAAACATTGAGCTCATAGATGGTGAAACTAGAGGAAGGTGAAGGACGAGACAAGGGCTGGGTGAGGTTGTATTGTCAGTGGTTTGTAAGTTACGGTTATGTGGGAGATGTAAGCTCTACGTATAAGGGGACTGTAGGTAAGGATAAAGTGAAGACAGAATATAGGTAAGGATAGTGTGTGTGTACATGCGCATGTCTGTGCGTGCTTTGTGTGTGTGTGTGTGTGTGTGTGTCTGTGTCAGTGAAAGGACTCCAGAAGTGTTTTCACCGTAAAGAAATGATAAATGTTTAAAGAAACTCAATATGACTTGAACATTGTATAATACATGCATGTATCAAATATTCATGGGACCCAATAAGTCTGTATAATTTTTACATACCAATCAGAAGCTTAAAGTTAGATTAAAAATTTAAAATCTAGAGGATAATCTTTCTATGTCTATAAGATGTTACAGTCAAAAATCTGAAGTAATTTGAGTTATTTTCTTCATTATCTAATAGTCTCAGGGTGGACATGACCACAGTAATCAGCATACGCACGGACATGGACATTCACATGGACATGAATCTAAGGAGTTTTTGGAAGAATATGATGCTGTGTTGAAAGGACTTGTTGCACTAGGAGGCATTTACTTACTGTTCATCATAGAACACTGCATTCGCATGTTCAAGCACTACAAGCAACAAAGAGTAAGTGCTGCTCGCAAGGTTGTCCACTTAGATACAGATCTGAGTAAAAAGCACCTCTTTCTGAACACATTTTCTTAATTATGATGTTGGTGTATAGTTTATCTCTGTCCTTTATTTTTCCTGTCTCTGATCTTTGTCACTTTGTGCCATTACGTTTACTTTGGCATTTATAATCAAGATACAGCAGTGTCTGAGATAGCTTGTGTTTCATCATACCTCACGAGTTAAGCAGAATGGGAAAAGCTATTGACCTGTTTTTAAATAAACATATATAAATGAAAAAAGAAATGGGTCTCATCAGTCTATCTTACAATGAAGTTTTGTTTTTTTTTTACATAGCACTCCTTTATTGGAAATACTTCACTGGTAGTAGAAGTATCTGAGGGAAGAAGAGGTCAGAATAATAGGGGACACTCAGGAAACAGTAGAGACAATGGCAGAGAGAAATAATGGAAGCAGTAACTCTTTAGTATTGATCCACCATTTGGGAGAACTTGACTCAGCAACCCTGGTTTTCATGCAGCTGTCTCTGTCTGATGTTTTACCTATGAAAATTGGTTTAAAGCTCCTACTGTTCTCTGGTTTAACTGAGTTCACATTTGTTCATTGGCCTAAGCAGCCTATCACAGTCCATGCTAGTGGCATGTTCGAGGTAGTGACACACAGATGGCTCGAGGATTTTAGATTATATTTAAGTAAAACTTTCCCCAAATTGACAAGAGTTATACATTTTTATCTTGTTAATTCCAAATATTCTTTTCGAGTACTCTGGGTAGTCATAATTTTGCTTGTTTGCATTTCTGCATGCACAGCCACATTTTTGTATGTATTTAAGACAAAAGTGACTTGGAAAAGATCTGTGAACTGGGATCAGGAGAGTGATTCTAGTCTGTACAGACATTAGGTATGTGACTGTCTTTGATCTTCATGATCTCCAGTTACCATCTAAACAAGACATACATTTTATTTCTTAGCTTATCTCATTTTAAATCATGTACTTAATTTTGATTGCTTGTCTCCAAAGGAATACTGATTAAGATGAGGATCCCAGAAAAATATTTTCTTTGGAGTGGTAGAAGGAGCTAAAAAAGGAAGTGGTTAAGGGAAAAGTGAAATCGAATTACATATTATGCCTGAAAGGCTATGTGAAGGATACAGTAATTATTTCTAAGAGATGAGTGGACAGTCATTTGGTACTGAGGATGCCAAAGCAGGGCTGGCTGGAGGGATACAGGAGCTGTTGATGGAACCACTGCAGAGTAATGTGGAAGGCAGGTGAAAGGAACTTGGGCCAGAAGGTGCTGATAGAAATTGTTGAAGTAGTAGTGGTAAGAGAGTTGGTGAGGTTTGAGAAGTGATTAGATGAAATAAAGGAGAGTTGAAGACCATGTCTCCTAAAAGGCATCTGACCATCTCAGCAGATGCAGGAAAGAAACTTGGTAAAATCATTGTTAGTATTACTTTTTGTGTGTGTGTGATCAAAAAGACATAGTTTGAGTACAGAAGTCAAGTGTGCCTCAGCACTTCACCAGGTGTTTGTGATAAACCTGCAGCCAACATGATGCTGAGTTGGGAAAGCTGAGAATGTATTTCTTTCCTGATTCAGAACAACAGTATGGTACTAGAAATCTTAGTTATGGTGGTCCAAGAAGAGACAGTAACAACAGAAAGCATACATGCAGGATGGAGGAATTCACAGTATTCCAATTTGTAGAAGATGAGATTCTGTTCACAAGAAAACCTAAAAATTCTACCAAAAGATTAGCAAAACTGATAAATGTATTCAGTTAGGTTTCATGCATCAAAATCAACTGACAAAATAACTACATGAGCCTCCTGAGAGGGGCACTATGCAAGAAATCCTGTTACAACAGCTACCAGGTTGAGAGGGAAAATTAGGAAACAGCTGCTTTCAGAAGAATTAATATTGCTTACATGTTCATAAAACTCAGACCTATCTGCAGATTCCATGAAGCACTCATGGTGGGGAATGGCAATCCTCGTAGATCTAGAGAAGACATTTGTGGAATTCATGTGGGGGCACAGACTCCCCAGTGCCAACACAGTCTGAAACAACAGGAACAAAGAAGTTGGAGGGCCCACAGTTATGACTTCAAGACAGGTTCCAGAGCTATGATAACCAAGACAGCAGTAAGCGGTGCTGGAAATCCTCAGGCAAAAGGTTGAAACTAGAGACCTGAGAGCTTAAAACTTATAGAAGAAAACAAGGGCTATTGGTCTAAACTGTGATTTTCTTTTATTTATTCATTTTTAAGTATGAAGCCCAAAGTACAGGAAATAAAAACAAAAATTGATCAGCTGTGTCATGGTGAATGTAAAAGCCTCCCACACAGCATAGAAAACAACCTGCAGGATGTGAGAAGATAATGGACTAATGTCCAGAATAAGCAACTCAAAAGCACTTAGCAACACAAACAATCCAGTTGAAAACAGCGAGATAGGCATGTGTATTAGACACAGTCAATATAAAGATAACAAATACTGACAAGGATGTGGGCAAAAGAAAATCATTGCATATCATAGGAAGACACGCAAAATACTCTAGTCATTATGCAAGCTGTCGGAAAGTTCCTCAGAAAATTAAAAATAAACCCACCACATGATCCCACAATCCCAGTACTAGAGATATATCCAAAGGAAGTGAAGTTAGTGCTAAGGAAACATCTGCAGTCCAGTGTTGTAGCATAATAGCTAGGAATAGCCTAAGCGTCGCATGATGAATGGAAAATGAAATTATAGAATATATGCACCATGGGATACTGTTTATACATAAAATATGTGTATGCTACTTGCAACAAGGTGCATGGGGCTAGAAATTGTTCAAGTTAATGCATAGTAGGTTGACAATAAGCAGCAGTAATGCACCTTAAAGTTTTAAAAGCTACAGGAGAGCTTGTGTATTCCTTCTACAAAGAGATAGTGTTTGAGATGATAAATGGGCATAACCTGCTTTAGATAATCAGTGTATCCTTGGATCAGAACACAATATAATATCCCATGGATGTGTAGTTTTTATTTTTAAATTTATATGTTAGAATGGGCAAATGATATGAATAGAAATTCTCAAGAAATATGAATTCTCAAAAAATACATGAAACATCAAACAACTTCATAAGCCTTAGAGTAAAGTGTAGTTCATTATGAGATGTATGCTCAGTGTGTGAGGCCCGGGGCTTAAGCTTCAGCACCACCAGGAAGAAAAAACTATTGGCGTTACCATCTGACCCGGTCACATGGCTCTAGTCAGTATAGTAATCTTGTGGTAACAATGTTGCCTGAAAAGGACTCTCCCAGTGTTGATGGCAGTATAATTGCTATGGATACGGTGGAAAGGAGAGAAGATTCCTCCACAAACTAAAAGTAAATGTACTATGTAAACCAGCTGCCCCACCTCTCAGTATGTCTAGAAGAAATGAAACCAGGTGAAAACCGGTACCTCCCTGTCATATATATTGCTGCATGACTCACAGTAACTATAATAAGGGTTCAGCCCTTGTGAATGGAGAAATAACTGGTATAGATACAGAAAAGAATGTTTTCAACCACAAAGAAAAGTGAAATTTTATCAAGATACATGGGACTTTCAGATACGGGATGTTAAATGAGCTAAGCCCAGAAAGACAAATACTGCAGGCTCTTGTGTATTGACACTGACAGCTGTCACCTGCATGTAGAATAGTGGTTTCCAGTGGTTGCGAAGACGGAAGAAAATAACTGAAACCACAACTCAGAAAGAATAAGTTTCAGTGTTTCTGGAACCTAGTGGCAACTGTAGTTCAGAGTGATGTAGTCTGTAGATAATGAAGCTCCTGAAGAGAGGATGATAAAGAGAGGGGAATATTAATTACCCTGCTTTGGTCAGTGCATACCCAATATCAAACTGAACCCCACTGATATGCATAGTGACTGTCTTTTAAAAGGAAAGGATGCTCATATCCATAAGTAAAGTAGAACAAAGCACTAGGAAGATGCAACAGCCAGCAAAGTGCTTGCCATGCAAGCAGGAGGCAACTTTAGTCTCCACAACCCCCATAAAAGCTGAGCAGGGTGGTGTACACCTTTAATACACCAGGCTAGCCTGCAGTTCTAGCCCAGTGAGAGACTAAGTGTCAGAAGAACAGAAAAATATTGGGTGGATACTCCTGAGGACCAACACCTGAGATGGACTTCTGACCTCCTGCAGATAGGCACCCATGTGTTCACCCACATAAACACACCCACACATGCATGTCTACATACACTAAAGAAGAAGAAAAAAAAACCCACAAGACTGTAGTAAAAATTATATTACAGAGTATGCTATATTGTGTTGGTCAAGGCCAGCCAAAATTCTAGGCCCTAGGATAGACCCATATCCTTATAGATGCAGCAGGGGACTCACACAGGGAGAAAGATAGTGCCTATCTTTGGAGACTGCTTCAGGCCCAAGCAGCCTAACAAGCATACACACAGCTGTTAGAATGATCACACACCTGCCTTGGAGTTTACATCTGTGAAACCATCCTGAAAGTGCACATGGCCAGGCAGGAAGCACTCCCTGAGTACATGTGCTCATTTTCTCTGTGGTACCATAAATGTATCTTTAAATCAGGATGGGAGGAAAGCAGAAACTTTAGTGGGAAGAGTTCTTAGTATTGGTAGTTACAGTGACAAAACTATGTAGTAAAAGCCACATTGCTAAGTTAGGAGCGAAGAGTTCAAGCCTAACCCATGCAGGGCAGCAATTAGTACCTTAAGCAGTTGAGGATAAAATCACTCAGTGTCTGCTTACAAAGTCAGAAGGAAGAACGCTTGGATTTTTAATGATTTTTTTGTTAAGCCGTTAAGAATCGGTGATTGTCATACTGCTTCCATTTGGCAGGTGAGTTGTTACATGCTCTTTGTTAATAAACTTAAACCTTGCACATCTCAGAAGCCAGCTACAGACTGAGAATTCAAGCTTAGGTTTGAATCGTTCCATCATGCCTCATCCAGAGTATTGAGAGATTCCATTGTAAGGAGAAAAATGAGCATAAAAATTAGAAACTCTCTGCAACTTCATAGTATTACAGTGGTATTAGATGCAGTATTTCACACATTTCATATGGATTGCATAATAGTTTAGTACTTTACACTATAAAGTAGATGAACTGAGCCAGTGAGATGGCTTAGTGGGTAAAGAAATGTGCAACCAATCCTAACTTCTATAACCAAGACCCATCTTAAACAAAAGTGGAATGATAAATAAATAATGTATATTGTTAGCATCAATTGCTTCCAGAGGGGCTTAATAAAGGCATAGTATTACTAGTTAATGTTGCAGATTTTATGCCAATACCAGTTTGTTTGTTTTTTAATTCCCACAGGGAAAACAGAAATGGTTTATGAAGCAGAGCACAGAAGAATCCACTATTGGAAGAAAGCTTTCAGATCATAAGTTAAACAGCACACCGGATGCTGACTGGCTCCAACTCAAGCCCCTTGCTGGTAGAAAACTATTCCAATGAAAAACTTAAAAACGAAAAGTTGTTTCTATGCAATGTGTTTGAAATTTCTTTTCTTTGTGGTTTTCCTAATATGATCCTCCTTAAATGTGGGTGTGTCTTGTAATTCCAATTCTGTTGATGCAGTAGAACCAGGTATACTAGGAGCAAGGCAAACTTGACACTTCCTTTTTAAAAATACATGAGAGAAGTGAAACAAGGGTCAGGCCTGGTGGCGCTCACCCATAATCACAGCATCTGGCAGGCTAGGGCAGGAAGACCTTCAGTTCAAGGCCTGCCTAAGCTACTTAGCAAGACCCCTCTGTTTCAGTGTCTCAAAAAGAAGAAATAAAATGCAAAGCCACTCTGTATCAAAACTAGAGCAACCCACAGGATTCAGCAGTCTTCTGTGTCAGGGTTAGAACTTTCCACCCTCTACCTCAGTTTCCCAGTGCTGGGATTGCAGGTGTGCATTACCATGTTCAGTGAGCGGTACTGTTCTTGACAGGGTACAACTCCTTTATACGTAATTGGTTATAGAAGGAAAATGAAAAGTTGCCTCTGTAATTAAAGAATAGCTTGCCCTTGTATTTAAAATCCACATGCTGTTATCTAACAGAACAAGGTGGCTCAGACAGTTATGATTTTCTTACCCTATATTTTCAGCTTGCATTTGAATTTCTCTTTCCCCTCCATGTGTTGGTGGTTCTCAGCATAGATGGCAGCCTTCCCTAGCTGTCTGACTCTCCCAAAAGACAATTGGGAATTATCCACATCTCTGTCATAAAACAAATAGTTCTGGAAAATAATCTTTTTAAAATGACTTACCAGATGTGGTCAGAACATTCCAATGAAGATCTCTGAATAGTATATTATTGGTGGAGCACATGTGTAGAGAACTTTGTCATCAGCTAACTTGGTCAAGTCATTTAAATTTTAGCTGATAGACTTTAGAAAAATTATTCTAATAGATTGAGTTTTAAAACGCATAAGGGAAATATATTCATTTAAGCGGTGTTGACCTCACACTGTTCTGCCCAGGGTTAGATTAGCACAATCAAATGCACTTGCTAGATCAGCATATCCTTTATTCTAATGTAGGAACGGATGACTCGGTAGTCTCTGAAGACCGACTTAATGAGACTGAGCTGACGGATTTAGAAGCCCAACAAGAATCCCCTCCTAAAAATTACCTGGGTATAGAGGAAGAGAAAATCATGGACCATTCTCACAGTGATGGATTGCACACCATTCATGAGCACGAGATCCACGTGACCTCACATAACCACCACGATGAGGATAAAGCTGTGCTGAGGAAGCACAACCACCAGTGGCACCACAGACACGCCCATCATTCACAGGGGCCCTGCCACTCTGGCTCAGACCTGAAGGAAACAGGAATAGCCAATATAGCCTGGATGGTGATCATGGGTGACGGCATCCACAACTTCAGTGATGGCCTCGCCATTGGTAAGTGTCCTGGAGCTTGGGTTACAATTTATCCTTTAAGCATATTTTCCTTTTCCTACTAAGTTCCTACTAACCTTACAAGCTACAATCTATACGGTTAAAATTTACCTACAAGTTTTGAATGTCCAGCTATATATTACTGCCATTTCTATTTTTCTCCAATAGATATGGTATTTAGAAGTTAACAAAATGAAATTTTAGTACTTTTTAGTTGTATTAAAGCAAAGTCAGATTACTGAAACTGCTATTTTAACATAATCAAACTCATAGACACACCTATAAGAGTCCAGTTAATTTTAGTCTTGAATTTAATAAAATTTTCACAGCTTTTGAAAAGTTTCACATTAAAACCCATAATAACATATTGACATACATGTATGAATTTTATATGCAGTTGCTGGAATATAAATTAGAGACTAATTTAGAACATTAACTGTCACCAGGGCATGATTCTCTTTGGAGTCTAGATTTTATTAGTCAGAAACAGGCTTTGGTTTCTTTCAGAAAGCAGAAGCCATATTTTTTTTAATAATCATAGTAGTTACTGATACTAAAGAATTCTGACTAGCAAGTGGGATGAGACCTTACACTCCAGTGTGTATTGAAAAGCCGTGATGTATAAGTTGGGTGAGTCACATACAGTGTGAAGTTACTGCAGATAGAAGGAGCANCTCACTGACACTGGAGGAAGGGGGAGGCCTGAGGCTCACTGACTCACTCACTGAGCCCTGTGTTCATCATCCTCTCCAGGGGCAGCTTTCAGTGCCGGACTGACTGGAGGCATCAGCACGTCCATAGCCGTCTTCTGTCATGAACTGCCACATGAATTAGGTATGAGCCTCAATAGCCTTACTGCCTTTCATCAAATCTAGGCTTCCTTCAGTTGTAAAATGNATGAAACTGCAGAGATGTTATGACAGAAAATCTGCTGACAGGTGTAGAGTGCCATGTATAGCCAGACATATCCCAATATAAGACTAAAAGTAACTGCTTCTTGTATTGAAGTATCAGCACCTCTGTGCTTTTTGGTGCTGTAACAGTGGTACTATTAAAAAGGATCATACTGGGGCTGGAGAGATGGCTCAGCGTTTAAGAGCACTGACTCTGACTGCTCTTCCTAAGGTCCTGAGTTCAAATCGCAGCAACCACATGGTGGCTCACAACCACCTGTAATGAGATCTGACGCCCTCTTCTGGAATGTCTGAAGACAGCTACAGTGTACTTACATATAATAAATAAATAAATTGGGCTGGAGTGAGCAGGGCAGAGTGAGAAGGAAAAAAAAAGGATCATATATAATGACTAGGTTGATCGTAAATTAAAAGGAAATATCATTTCTCAAATGCCTGATTGTAGTGTTTAACCCTTTTCTTTTTTTGTTTCATGTGTCATATACATTTTATTTTCTTAAAGGAGAGCAGGGTAAAGTTTGCTATTACTTAATTGAAAATTGAACCAGAGGGACCCAAGACAGTTAGTTCATCACGGATGATGGAAAGATCACATTGTTCTTCAGACACGAAACAGAATGTTGTTTAAAGAGTTGGATGTGGTGTTGGTTATTAAAGAAACTGGAAAAGTGTTACTCTCACTCTTTAAGGACCACTGAAGTGTTGGAATAATCATTAACTTCTAGTCGTTTCTTTTTTTAACCATAAACTTAGATGTTTAGACAATCTTGTGGGCAAGGGTGTGTGTGAGAGAGAGAGAGAGAGAGAGAGAGAGAGAGAGAGAGA
>NC_034594.1:26981834-26987706 GCF_900095145.1 Mus pahari | reverse complement strand
AGAGAGAGAGAGAGATTCTTAAATGATTTTAATAAAATAGAACCCTTAAAATGCTTTCAGGGTATTACTCTCTCTCTTTTTAATTTTTTTTTTTTTTTGGATTTTTCAAGGCAGGGTTTCTCTGTGTAGCCCTGGCTGTCCTGGAACTCACTTTGTAGACCGGGCTGGCCTCGAACTCAGAAATCTGCCTGCCTCTGCCTCCCAAGTGCTGGGATTAAAGGCGTGCGCCACCACGCCCAGCTTTTTTAATGTTTTCTTGTTCATGATTGTATATACTATAATCTCAATAGCCAAACTGTTTTGTGCAGATTCTTACTTTCCTTTTCATTTCAATCTCCCTGTCATTATTGATAATGATGTCTTGTGTTTATTTTATAATTGTTATTAAATGTTATAATAAGAGAGGTTTGGGGATTTGTTTTGTTTTGTTGAGATAGGTTCTACCATATAGCCCTTGAAGGTCTGGAACTTGCTAGGTAGACAAGGCTACTCCGTGACAGTCAGTCCTTCCTTGACCTCCCAAGGGTTGGGATTAGAGGTGTATACATACCACTATGCTCGACCCAAACTCCCTCTCTGATTCTAAGCAATGTGTTCAGCAGGAAGGCAATCGCATTTGATAAATGAATCATGTTTTTAGGACTCAGCTCAGATAGCTGTGCATTTTCCAGTCCCCCTCAAGTACAGCAGAGATTAAACTTAAGTTCTCTGTAACATGCTTAATTGTCAAAGGAGTTGTCTAAGGAAAGTTAGCCATTCACTATTTAGATTTATACAGAATTTCCTCTTAGTTTTTATTCATTTTTTGATGTATAGGTGATTTGCTGAATGCATTTCTGTACACTATGCACATACCTATTCCCCAAGGAGGTCAGAAGATGGTATGAGATCCTCTGATTCTAGAATTACAGATGGTTGTTAACCACCTTGCGAGTTCTGTGAATCAAACCCAAGTACTCTGGAAGAGCATCCAGACTACTAAGCTATCTTCCTAACCTGTATAATTTTTAAGTATACAATAGTAAAGAATATCAAAATTAACTCTTTAAAAAAATCTCCGTAATTGTTAGTAACCTTATTATTGGATCACATTCATTAAGTTTTGGCAGGCACTCTCCATTTGTTGTGCTAATTAATATCTTGTCAGCAAGAAGAAAAGAATACTGATTTGTCCCATTATGAAGCTTGTGTGCTCTGTCTAATTGCATTTGTAGGTACTCCTTTGACTTAGTTATAACACACAGACTTACTGAGAAGGAAGTGGAGTAAATGTGTAAAACCTCAGAGTCTTCACAGCCTGAAATAAGACTAGAACAAGGAGTTTTAAGTGAGATATCTCACTTTATACAGACTCTGTAAGACTGCCCCACTTGTATTGAGCTTAAGTCTAACTATGCACAGAGTCTGTTTACTGGAAATTACCATTACAAGCTGAAATCAGAGGTGACTTATGGACTAGAAGGTTCAATATTATTGCTTTTGCTGTTGTTGTTTAGATTCCCATCAGTCAGAGCAACAGCAGGTTTATTTTACAGAGATTAAAGGAGTTTTTAAAAAAACTTTTATGTGAAAAGGGGACAGTTTGACATCTAGAAAGTTTTGAAAAATGACAACAGATTGATTTGAAATTTGGTGTAGCCACATACCCAAAATAGTGGTACTGAGAAAAGGACAGACATGTAAAACACTGAAACAGCTTAGTGTTTCCATATATATATGAGAGGTATTTTTTTTTCAACAAATGTACAAAGAAAATTCCACACAGGTAGGCTTCAGCAAATGGTACTTTAGTGTGGGATGTTCACTTGCCAAAAGTAGAAGCTGTCAAGAGTCTGTGACTCACACCCCACACCATGAATCAAAATTAACTCAAAACAAACAATCCACACAGTCTGGGATAGTAAATTCCTATTTGTGTCTTCTTAGGCACATTACTAAACATATAATCCATTAAGAAAATAAAATAGATGACTCCAGACACATTTAAAATGTAACAAGACATTGTTTTAGAGAGTGGGGAAAAATTTATAAAAAGCCATTAGGACCATAGTATTAAAGTCTTCTTAATTTAGTGATAGGAACCTCTCTAGACCCCCCCCCCCCAAAAAAAATCAGACAAAAACTTGAATAGACATTTACTAAAGAAGATAAAACTTGGTATCTAAATGTGAAATTTCAGTTCCCGGGTTTGTTATATGTTGTCAAGGATGTGAACAACTATAGTCTTATTGTATTTGATGGGAATGGAATTTCTTAAAAGTTAGAAATATAATGAATAAACAGGCTTTATCGAAGAGAAAGGAAAAGTTGAGTTGATACAAAAGCCTGTTTATGGGGTTGGGAATTTAGCTCAGTGGTAGAGCGCTTGCCTAGCAAGAGCAAGGCCCTGGGTTCAGTCCTCAGCTCTGGGGGAAAAAAAAGAAAGAAAGACAAAAGCTTGTTTACTGTATACAGTGATTACATAATTGCCCCAAATGATACTTAACCTAAATGTTCTTCAGCTGGTACATAAGTGTGATACATCTGTGGGCTGAAGAGTGCTGAGTAATACAATGTAATTTCCTGACATAGAGTGCCAAGGGTTAGTCTTATGTGAATTAGGCCAAGTGATAAAAATCCAGACCCAAGTCCTGGAGAGGTGACCCAGCAGTTAAGAGCTCTCTCACTGCTCTTCTTAAGGTCCTGTGTTCAAATCCCAGCAACCACATGGTGGCTCACAAGCATCCGTAATGAGATCTGATGCATTCTTCTGGTGTGTCTGAAGACAGCTACAGTGTACTTACATATAATTAATAAATAAACAAACAAACAAATCTTTAAAAAAAAAAGAGAGAGAGACCCAAACGATGCATATTGTCTGACTGTTCATATAAAATTCTGGAAAATTCATACAAAATTCTGTGGAAAACACACAAAAAAGCAACACAAAGCAAATTGTTTGCTGTGTTAGTGGTAAAGGGCCCAGGGAATTAGATAGTGAAGTAGTAGAGTTTCTTAGTAGTTGTGATTACATGGTATGTGTGTTGGCAAAGATCTGTAGGGGTCTAAGAAGAAAACGGGAGCAGCCTTTGTGAGTCATATTTTTATGAAGCAAAACTAGAGTTCATAAAAAGAAACAGTTTTAATTAAATTATGGACAGGCTATGTTGAGAGAAAGACCCCAAGAGACCTAGACAGAACACATGTGTGCATGCTTTAAGAAAATGACAGTTGTATCCGCCACTGGAAGGACAGAGGCAGCTATCTATATCTTATTTTTGTAGGAATTAGTAATAATTCCTTCTGAAGGGTCCAAAGTTCAAGGCCAGCTTGGGTTGCATGAGGTTCTGCCTTAACAAACACCCTTGGGATTCTGATTGGTTAATTCATCCTCCTACTTTCTTAAGAATGAAGTAAATCATTCCATTCTTCTTCTCGTAGCAGGAAAGACTGGGTGTTTGATGCAGTTATACAGTTTGTTCTTCACCAATGCTCATTAAGTATTATTAAATCATGCTCCTTTCTAAGCTGCATTTCTGAAACTATAAAGGAAGCAATGTGCTTCAAAACCAACCTACAGGAGATGCCAGCAATTTCATTTTCTATTTCTCAGCTCCCTACTAAAAGGTCCCCCTTTAATTTAGCACAATTGGTTCAGCATGAATTACTGCAAGTACAAAGGAGAAATTAATGGAGAAATAAATGAGGCAGCTCCTTCCATACAGAAACCTAGAGAAGACTGGACAATTAAAACAAACTCCAGGGAAGAATGGAGAGAAGTAGCCTGTTCAGGGCTCTGCAAAAGGATTGGGAAGCAGTTGTGGTAGCTAATTTTATGTCACCTTGATACAAGCTGTGGTCCAGAGAGAACTAGGACTGAGAAAATGCCTCCAAGAGATCTGGCAACTGGGCATTTTCTTTCTTCTTCTTCTTCTTCTTCTTCTTTTTTTTTTTTTTAAAGACAATATTTCCTGGGTTAGTCCTGTCCTGGAACTTGCTCTGTAGTTCAGGCTGGCCTCAAACTCATAGATCTGCTTGCCTCTCCACTGTGGGTGGTGACACCCCTGAGCAAGTGGTCCCTAAGTTTCAAGCATGCCATATGCAGCAAGCTACAGTAAGCAGAACTCTTCTCTGGCCTCTGAGCCAGCTCTTGCCTCCAGGTTATACCCACCTCCCCATTTTGAGTTCCCACCTTGGCTTCTCTCTGTAGACTGTGACTCTCATATGTAAGCCAAAGACACCCTTTCCTCCCCAAGTTGCTTTTGGTCATGTTACCCTAAGTTACAGCAGCAGTAACCCTAGGAGAAAGGAGGGAAAGGAATAAGGGGAATAGTACTAAATAGAAACTAGAGAATGGCAATGTTGAAGACATTGGAAGAGCTTCCAATTTTCAAATAAACATAATAATTGAAAGATAGTGCTGTTTGTAGTTGATAGCAGTTTATTAGAATATGGAGAAGTAATACTTTGAAACAATTTCACTGTTGTTAACTTCTTACTTGCTATAGATGATAACTTTGTAGCCATGAGAGTTTCCTTAAGAACAGAGCCCTAGCCAGGCGGTGGTGGCATAGGCCTTTAATCCCAGCACTTGGGAGGCAGAGGCAGGCGGATTTCTGAGTTCGAGGCCAGCCTGGTCTACAAAGTGAGTTCAAGGACAGCCAGGGCTATACAGAGAAACCCTGTCTCGAAAAAAAAGAACAGAGCTCTATCAGTCATGTAACACTTGCATATACTGTTTATTGTTTGGTTGGAGGCTTGGATATTCAATAACTAGAACAAAGAACACTGTTACAGTCAGTGATGGTGTGCCTTGGGTCTCTCAGCTAGAAGAATCTATGTCCAGCAGCATTTGCATCCCTGAGTAACAGTAACCGCCTTTCCCAGTGTTCCCTGTTAGATGAAGAGAAAGTGGTTTTCTTTTTGGTTTATTCCTTCTGTTCTCCCTTTGTTCTTGTTGCTGTCAGTTAAGCTTGAGTGTACTTAGATCTCTAGCAAAACAGCCCCGGGGTTCTTCCTCCTGTGCCCTTGGGTCTGCTCCCCTTGCAGCAGTGTGTGGCTCTCCAGACCTGGGAGGGGCAGTCACATAAACACAAGGAAGATGAAGGGGAAAGCTCTTTTCTCTCCTTACATTTTTTTTGTTGTTGTTTTTGTTTTGTTCTGTTGTTTTTTTTTTCCTAATTAAGGGTTTGTTATTTCTTGGGGAAAAAAAACTAGTGCATACATAGCATAAAATATATATATAAGAAACCTTGTTCATTTCCTTTTGAAGAACAGAAATGAACTTTGAATTGTTACTTTTAAAAGGGCATGGTATATTTATTTTCTCCTTCCATTTTATCTTGGTTTTAGTTTGTTTTTGTTTTTTTTTTTTTTTTTTTTTTTTTTTTTTTTTGCTTTATTAAGACAGCGTTTCTTTTTGTAGCCCTAGCAGGCTTGGAATTCAATCTATAGACCAGATGGCCTCAAACACAATTGAGCCAGGTGTAGTGTCAAGATTAAAAATGTGTGACACTACACCTGGCTTAATTGGCTTGGTATATACAATTGCTTGGTACTCCCTGTTATGTAATTGTACCACATACAGGATGTAGAACAATTCTATCACCCCTATAGCTTTTGCTCTACTGTGTTAATGATGTGTCTTTAAAATGCATTCTTGATTTTTAAAAGTTTTTGTCCACTCCAAGTTATGCTTTCAAATCCTGTGCTTTAAAAAAAAAAAAACAAAAAAAAACCCTCTCCCATGATATCTGAATTGCAGGTGATTTTGCAGTTCTTCTAAAAGCAGGCATGACCGTAAAGCAAGCAATTGTGTACAATCTGCTCTCTGCTATGATGGCTTACATAGGAATGCTCATAGGCACGGCAGTCGGTCAGTATGCCAACAACA
>NC_034594.1:26976348-26981289 GCF_900095145.1 Mus pahari | reverse complement strand
ACTCTGTGCTCTGTCATTTCCTCTCTGTGTCACAGATCACCTTTCCTGAGGGGAGAAGCTCCTGCTTCTTGCAGACCCTTCATACTTCGCTTCCTCCTTTCTTAGGCAGCACATCTGCACTCCTTGGGTGTGGAACCCACTAATTCTTGCTGTGCTTTCTGTCCTTGGCACTTGTGTCTTGATCTATTGATAACTCACCAACTGTTTGACTTTATTTCTCAAGTTTAGTGGCTCTCCCACAAAGAGATGGCTCTAGGGGGACAGACATTGTCATCATTATTAGTTGTCATCTGCCACTGGAAATGCAGTTCACAGCCACTAGCAATGAAGGTAGTCTAATCTTTATGCTAGAATGCTAGCGATCAGAAGAAAGATTTTATAGTAAGAATTTGTGGGATTTTTTAAGCTACCATTTGTATTTATTCCTTGATAATTTTATGCAATATATTCTTAACTCCTTCCCAGCTCCACCAAGACCCTTCCCCAGCTTAGGTCAAGGTATCCACTATATTTGGAACTGCAAAAAAGCTGAGAAGAGAATTAGGGAAGTGGTTTTGTTTTGTTTTTTAGTAATGGAAATATGGACTTAGTTTTAAAGACTATGGAAGAATTTATGTACACATTGTCAGGTACAGTATGTCATTTGTGAATTGTAGAAAACCTTGACAGGGCTACAGAGTAGAAAGCATGACCACATCTTTATGTTAGCTACACTGCCTTGACTATAAGAAAGATTACTTACCCAAAGCCATTAGAAGGCATTCAGGTAGGTATTGGCAATACACAGAGGCTTTCCTTGAGGTTCCTAAAGGAGCCTCTGTGGAAATGCCTGTTTGGGGAACTTTGGGCAGGGCTATTTAGCAACCACTATGGAAATAATTCTCTTTCCTTCTTTGTATGTGTGTGTGTGTGTGTGTGTGTGTGTGTGTGTGTGTGTTACAGATAGTCATACCAAACAAAGGTCCTCAGGAATACCAGTCAGGCTTTATGCCGGAGCCCTATCTTTGTGAACAGTCATAAGTGCTGTGTACCAGGAGACCTTGATCAGCTCTTTGTTGGTTCATGACAGTTGAGGTGACATTCAGGTAAAACTTTTGAATGTCAGAGGCCCAGCATTGTTTCAGTCTTGCTGCCAACAGGAACCCAGAGGGCATGTCTGTGCAACATGCTGTATGTTGTTTATGCTTCAATATTAAGGGGAGTCAGAAGGAAAAGTTTTTGTACAGTAAAAATTTAGGGAAAGGAAGAAAAACAGTGTAATACAAATAGGCTTACTAGAACTGCATATCGGAAGTTGCCAGTCTGTAAGCCTTTCGGATTTTAAGTGTCTTTGTTAAGGTGTGTTTCTGCTTTCAGCTTCCAGAAATGCTGCATGGAGATGGAGACCATGAGGAGCATGGCTTCTGTCCAGTTGGGCAGTTCATTCTTCAGAATTTAGGACTGCTGTTTGGATTCGCCATCATGCTGGTTATCGCCCTCTATGAAGACAGAATTGTGTTTGACATCCAGTTCTGACCATTCCCGGTATCTCTGTTGATTGTGGGAATGCTCGTGCAGCTTGCCTCTGTTCCTTGTACTGTATGCACGTTGCTCAGAAAATCCAGTGGCCTGCCCTATTCACAGGTTCTGTAGATTTGAGCCTAACCATGAAAGACTGGTGCTCAGTACTGTTTTCTCTGCATGAATTGGTCTTTTAAAAGTTTGCGATAAAGTCAGAACATGGGACTCCATGTACCAATATTGATAGAAGTTTAAGAGAATCATATAAAACACTAGTCTTTTTATTAGTAGAAACTTCTGTGGCTATGCAGAAATAGAAATTAAACCAAAAAATCATTTAAACTTTAAAAATATTTTAAATGGACTTTGAGCAGACATTTTTGCGTGTGTGCTATGAATGAATTTTAGTGCCCTCTATTCAGCTACATACATACATATGGGATTAATAGGGATCAACTTGACACAACTTTGAAACTGTATAAAGGTTATTTTAGGAACTAGAGGGAAGCCCAGGCTGCACTAGAGTATGGATTTAGCGTTGGGGAAAGCCCTTATTCTTGAATCTAAAGCTACTATTTTTGTATATATTTGCATAGTGTTCAAACTTGCAGCCTAAACTACTGAAATTTGTGATTGTATGTTTGTGTGAACTTCAGTTTAATGAAAGATTCATAATGGTTCTTTGCATACTATACTTGGTGTTGGATTTTTCTTTTTAACTTTGTTTTTATGGGTGGGTGAGGCAGAGGATGTTGTTTTTCTTAACATTACTACACTAGAAAAATATCAAAGAAGTGGCATTCCATTTCCCTAGTACTAACTAGGTTAATTGGAAATTTTAAGTTCTTGGTGTTCATGTTATTTTACCAGTTTGGCATTTGGAACTTGGAGTACATGCTGTGACTGGTAGTAAAATCCAAGTTTGCCATGCTTATAGTCTGCATATAAAATGTCAACTAAATGGTTACTGCGCTGGTACCATAGCTACTCTGGTACCAAGTATATGACTAAGGGAAAATCACTTTTATTATTTTGTGCCAAGATACACTGCTGGTGCCTGATATGGAGTGGTCTGTGTTTGGGTGCCTGCTCTTACACCACTGGTGCAGTGATGTGTGAGAAGTCTAAGTTATGTTTCGTCTGATTGTGACTCATAACTTGTAGACTAGTCATGTGCATATAGTTGTTTATATCCCATGCTACCCACTCTTCACTTATGTAGGCAAATGTCTGAACCACATGCAGCTAACTCTATTTTAACTGCTTGGCAGGCAGGATATTCCTTGGGAAAAAACACATAAGAGCCAAACCCTGGCCCTTCCATTTTAAATATTTTCATTCAGTCCCTTCTCTGGTTCTTTTCTTCTTACTCTGATTTTTCTTTTAAGACAAAAACAAAAATTTGAGAGCAGCTCATGCATCCAGGTGTTACAGGATAATCTCCAGTGTTTCTGTTATAAGCAAGGGTTATTCGCTCTTACAGCAGTTGTCTCTTTCTGAGCCCTCCTTGCAGTGGTTTTGTACACAAGATTTTAGCATTGGGCATGCCTACAACAGTCCTTACTTCACCTCATCGTTTGGCTCTTTGAGCAACCTTGCTAAAAGATGCTGTGTGCTCAGTGATGTCAACTTCAAGTGACTCGGATATATTGCTTTCAAAACCAAGATACACTTGTCATTTTTGAGTTTGATTTCCAAGGAGGGTTGTGCATTCCAGCATTACATCTCCTTCATTTGAAACAACTGCCGGAATATACTCCCACTCTAAAATGCTTCACAAAGCTGTTATGCCTACAATATATAAAGTTTTATATTCTCAAACAAATGGTATTATTTGCTAATATACTCCCACTCTAAAATGCTTCACAAAGCTGTTATGCCTACAGTATACAAAGTTTTATATTCTCAAATGGTATTATTTGCTAGATTTTCTTAGTCATTTCTGGGGGCTTTAACAGTTGCTGCTAGTATTTTGATAGTGTTCCACNNGTATTTAGTTTTTACATCATTCTAGTGTATAGTTTCAGGTCTCACTAGACAATCCTAATTCCACTACATTTCTGTTTGGCTCCAACATTCCACTTAGCTTGACTAGAGTAATTTTAACATGCTTGTTGGAGGTCACCAATATTACTTGTATGATGCTGTCACCATGTGACATCCATAAGGATTTTGGTGTATATCACACTGCATTCAATCAGCTGTGATTATGCTTNGAAATACTATAGTAACTAGATGCAGTGTGAACCTTTTCCATTAACAGTAAGTCAGTGGCTTAAATGTGATTATGGTCCTTCAAGGTGATACATTTTTTTGTTGTTGTGACTGAATCATTTTTTTTTTAAATTTATAAAGCTGGAAGTGATGAAATGCTGTTTTTTTCATTGTCAACAGTGGTGTGTCATTTTATATATGTTCCTAATGCTTACGGAACTCTCCCAAAATAAAGTTATTCCGAAAGAAAGTGTGTGGTGTGTTTTCATTNTCTGTCTCAGAACACTGAATCTTTATTGGCACTTTAAAGAGGCCAGAATAAAGTCATAATTAAGAAGGTTAAGTTTATTTAAGCCAAAGCAAAATTTAAACAGTAAAATGTGTTTTATTCAATCTAACATGAAGTTGCAAGAGATGATGCCACCTTCAGATTATGAGTTTAGTTGGCACAGCAATGCCACACCCCGTCCAATCCAGTGTTCCTTGTGGTGGTCAGAGGGAAGAATCATGGCAGTCACGAAATTTGTGGAGTGGCCAGTGGTGGAGAGTGTGCCCCTCCTCTCCCTTGTCTTGTACAGTGGAGCAACGTAACTTGGTCATTTGGGTATGTCTGACTTTTTGCATGTCTTTAGCCACATCTGGAAGAAAGCACAAACACCTCTAAGTCAGAGCCATTAACTGGCATGTTCATTAGCTACTGTGATACTTCCAGAGTAAGGTTATGTCTAATATCTATGCCCTACATAGATTGTATTTTTTATCAACAGTGAAATGATAGTTCGAATATAAAGATGCCTAACTAGCTAAGAACCAGTATACAAAGAGAAAACAGTTTGCCTCTGTTAGAAGCATATTGCCCACTCGTGCATGCTTTCAATATTATTTGGTTTAATTGGACTAGCCTTGGAAATGTTACCATTTTTACTCTTTTTTTCTACAAAGAAAGTATTCTTAGTGAACTTAATTATAACCCATCCTTAGTAGTGGTTTCTTAGCAGGTTGTAGGCAAAATGTTTTTACAGTGAACAGTTAATTTATAAAATACTGCATTGTGCCATAATAAAGACTAATTGCTTAAAAACATACTACCCAACTGTTCATCACCTCTTCCCTGGGGGTGATTTCTGGTGTTTTTAGTAACAAAACAAAATTCTATATATTTTCAAAAGAGAGAAGCTATTTATACTCAGAATCCTATGACTTATTTACTTAAAACCAATACATTCT
>NC_034594.1:26970065-26972563 GCF_900095145.1 Mus pahari | reverse complement strand
AACTTTCAAGAGGGAAAGCACCAAATCACACTGAAAGGCAGCCCTGGTGGACACCTACAGGTTCTCAGCAGAAACCCTACAGCCCAGGACATGGGATAACATATTTGAGTTTGGAAAGAAAATGACTGCTATTCAAGCTACCTATATCCAGCAAAACTTTCCCGTAGAATTATCAGAACACAGTCCAAGAGTGGAATCCTGTAAAAAGAATTCTGAGTGCTTGTGAAAAAAACTCCAAGAAATTGTTATTTGTTTATATGCCTCTATGGGTAAACATGTTTTTGACATGTGGGGCTTGCCCTTGTGATTGTAAACTTTACTAGTGTGACTCTTCTTAACCCCCAGAGTATAAATTGTTTGATGCTCTGAATAAAGTTGGCTGTTGCATAAGATTTTAGTCTACCTCATTTATCAGCTCCATTCTCCCTAGTCTCACTACCACTAGAGCAATAAACAAGAATGAAGATGTTCTAAAAAGATCTTACAAGATAAATAAAAATTAAACACCATTTATAACCATGAAACTAGCCTTGCTAAAGATGCTTTTAAGAGAACTCCCTATCTAGAAGTAAACAAACAGAAACTATCATCATGAGCACATAAAGTATAATTTCCACAGAAAGAGTAGGTATACAGCAAGAAAGCTAAACCAACAAAGTATTGATACAATAAATCATCAAACCACAGAGATAAATATAAATTAGGCAACAAGAATTAATGTTCTAAACAGAAGAAAACAGAAACTATGGCAGGCATACCACACCTTTCATAACTTGGAATGACCATGCCCTTAATTCTTCAGTTAATGGATTTTTAGATGGATTAAAAAGTAGACCCAAAGTACGCTGCCCACAAGAAACTCAGCTCAACCACAAAGACACACAGACTGGAATGAAAGAGTGGAACATGATATCCCAAACAAATGGAATCTAAACCCAAGAATGAGTAGTTACATATAACAAAGTAGACTTTAAGGAAATAAGAAGGGACAATGATCACTGCATAACAATCAAGGAGTCAATTCATCAAGAAGATATGTTGTTTTTAAATATTTATGCATGTGATATCAGTTATCAATTTTATAAAACATGCTACTAGACAAAAATGGAGAATGGGCTCCAATATAATACTAGCAGGGGATTTCAATACCGCATGCCAGCCAATGAACAGTTATCCAAATGACGCATCTACACAGAAATATCAAAGTTAATCCACACAGTAGGTAAATGGATTCTTTACAGTACGTCGCACCCAAACGCTCTAGAAATATGAAAGGCCACTCTATGTGTATCTGTGTAGTGTTACTATACAGCTTTTTTGCTCCCATCTAATTTAGTGCACAACAATCATGTCCTCGTCTTATCCCTGTTCCCCCTAGCTTTTAATTACACCTTGGTCTTTGTTCTTTCATTTCCTCTTTATGTTTCTTTTCTATTTTTAAAGTCCTTGCTGATTTAATACACTGTATACTGAGTTTGGTATTTATGCTCCTCCACTCCCCTCCAGAGCCCATTCTCATCTTTCTGCACTTACCTATAGTGAAGCCTTTCTTTCCAACCAGCCCCTCCTCCTATATGTTCCTACTTTTCAACCCACTGAGTTTGTGGTTGCTTATATGAGCATGAGTAGTAAATCACTTACTGAAAAAGGGGCAACTTATCAGTGGCTACACCACTGAAAAGAAAGACTCTCCCTGAGCCCTTTATTGCTGTTTCAAGTACCTGAGCTTAAAGGATCAGGAATTCTCACTTAAAAATTTTCTTCACTTTTGTATATTGTTAGGGAGTGCTTTCTTCCCTCTTCTTTTCATGTGTGTTATATATTTGTCTGATACTTGTTCACATATATGTGGGTACACATGTATGTACAGGGACACATGTGTCTTTCTGTGTGTTTATGCCTGAGGTTAATGTCTGGAATCTCATTTACAATTTCAGTTTATTTTCTAAAATGGGATCTATCAATCAAACACAAAGTTCACTGATATACTGGTGTTAATTCTTCATGGAACTAGAAACACCCTATTCCTGTGGGAGCCCAGATGACCCAGAATAGCCAATGAAACCNNAAGCAAAAGCAGCAAGTCTGAAGTCTCCCAGTTCCCATTTGGGAGGAATGCTCCAGAAGCAAGCTAAGGNAAGCATCATGGTATTTACATATGGATGGCACAGCGCATGAAAACAGAATGGAAAACCCATAGAGGTACCCATTNCTCTGCTGCCAACTAACCTGACCAAAGCTTCAAACTATATCTCAAAGAAAGACGGTTTTCTTTAGAAAGACCATTTTCTTAACATAAGTTAGTGCAGTCTCTACAAAATAGTAGAGGTTTCACAAAAGAAGTAAAATAGGGCTACCATATGATCCAGCTAGACCGCCACTCTTAGGTATATATCCAAAGTAAATGAAGTCAACATGAAAAAAAAATTGAATACCTAAGTTTGTTGTAACAGTATGTTGATAGATGATTGATAGACATGCATACATATATATGTATG
>NC_034594.1:26883572-26885121 GCF_900095145.1 Mus pahari | reverse complement strand
TGTTTCTATGTGTCGATGTTTGTACAAGAGAAAAAAAATTGATTCATTCCTAGTCTCTCTCTCTCTCCCTGCCACATCTCCCTCTTCCCCCTCAAATGCCCCTCCTCCTATATCCCTCTCCCCTGTCATCTCCTGCTGTCCCCTCTCTTTCCATCTCCCTCTCTCTTCCCCTTCATCTTCCTCTCTCTCCTCCCATCTAATCCTTCATCCATTNCTTTCCCTCCCCCCTATTTAGTAGAATTATGATTATTTAAGAAAAGTGAACTGCATAGCTTTCTATCATCAAACTTCCATAGTAGTTGTGAACACTGTGGTGTTATAAGCATGAACCCATNTTTGTTTCAAACACTTAAACATTTAATGGCATCTATGTAGTTCATTGTATACTTGCCTCGTGATTGTGAGCTTCCTAAGTGCAGAAATGAACTCATTGAAGGTCAAGGTTCATTCCATGGAAAAACTCTACCTACTGATTTATTCCCACTGAAAAATGCCAAAAGCAAGAGCAACAGCCATCAGGACTCAGCTTACATGCAGAAACGGGGAATCAGGAGTTATCCAGCATCTGACACATTCTTGAGAGGTGTAGTCATGTAGCTTCCTGCTTTGTGTGAAATGTAATCAGTGNTTAGTGCTTTAATAAACACTGGCCAGAACTGTGGCCAATGCCTTTTAAGAGGAAACACAGAAAATTCATGCAGAACGGTAGAAGANCAGTAGGGGAAAATGGGAGAGGATTGAGGGGAAGAAAATAGGAATGGAACAGGANGGGATTAAATTCACTCTCTTATAATAATATGAATCTAGAATGTCATTGGATAATTTATCTCCCAAAATTGAAAGTAATCAGACCAAAGATTAATATGATATCNTAGATATCAAGTAATAAAAGGAGAACTGTATGCTTCAGAAAATGAATGAATATGAAAGTAAATTACAAAGAAATAAAATTATAAATATGTAGATTTTCAGCTTGTCACATTTTAGAAATGTTTTTAAGTTTGGAGAAATGTGTGTTAAGTGGCATTTAGAGTTCTCCAGAGAAGCTGAACAACTTCCTCATTGTTCTGCTGTCCCCTCTCCAGTTATTTTAGCCATGATAACCAGGTTCATGCTGTTTCTTTGTCCAAAATATACGTCCTCTCAATCTTTTCATGTCTAAATTCTACTCATGTTTCAAGGACAGCTCAAAAGCTATGTAGACCACAAAGCCTTTCCAGATCTCTTTTCTCTTGGAATCTCTTTAACAGTTCATCCTCATTACATTTATGATACTTTCACAGAATGGTGATATGCTATTACCACAGTTCTGTGATTTCTTTTTTTTTCTTTTTTTTTAATTAGATATTTTCTTTATTTACATTTCAAATGTTATCCCCTTTCCTAGTTTCCCCTCCAGAAATCCACTATCCTCTTCCCCCTTCCCCCTGCTCCCCAACCACCACCCCCCCCCATTCCCTGTTCTGGCATTCCCCTATACTGGGGCATAGAACCTTCACAGGACAAGGGCCTCTCCTCCCATTGATGATTGACTATGCCATCCTCATCT
>NC_034594.1:26874586-26883377 GCF_900095145.1 Mus pahari | reverse complement strand
TTGTTGGCATCTGCCATAGAGTCTGGGTTTGGTGGTTGTTTATAGGATGGATCCCCAAGTGGGGCAGTCTCTGGATGGCCATTCCTTCAGTCTCTGCTCTGAACTTAGTCTCTGTAACTCCTTCCATGGGTATTTTGTTCCCCATTCTAAGAAGGATTCTGAGCTTCTGGGCTAATATCCACTTATCAGTGATTGCATATATTGTGTGATTTTTTGTGATTGGGTTACCTCACTCAATATGCTATCTTCCAGATGCATCCGTTTGTCTAAGAGTTTCATGAATTCATTGTTTTTAACAGCTGAGTAGTACTCCACTGTGTAAATGTACCATAATTTCCTGTATCCAGTCCTCTATTGAGGGACATCTGGGTTCTTTCCAGCTTCTGGCTATTATAAATAAGCCTGCTATGAACATAGTGGAGCATGTGTCCTTATTACATGTTGAAGTGTCTTCTGGGTATATGCCCAGGAGTGGTATTGCTGGATCTTCTGGTAGAACTATGTCCAGTTTTCTGAGGAACTACCAAACTGATTTCCAGAGTGGTTGTACCAGTTTGCAGTCCTACCAGCAATGTTGGAGTATTTCTCTTTCTCCACATCCTTGCCAGCATCTGCTGTCATCTGAGTTTTTGATTTTAGCCATTCTGACTGGTGTGAGGTGGAATCTCAGTGTTGTTTTGATTTGTATTTCCCTGATGATTAAGGATGTTGAACTTTTTTTTTTTAGGTGCTTCTCAGCCATTTGATATTCCTCAGTTGAGAATTCTTTCATCCTTGACCAAGTTATCATTGGAGAAGAGTGTTGTTCAGTTTACACGTGAGTGTTGGCTTTTTATTGTTTATGCTGTTAATGAAGATCATCAAAAGTACTTGGTGATACAGACCAGGATAAGCCTATTTAACCATGCCTCTTCCATTGATTACCTATGGCAAGCTCCCCCACCCCCAAAAAGCCTGTTCAAATTACTAATTTCAACTACTTTCATATTCTAAGAAATGAGTAAATGGGCAAATGACTGACAAAATAATTTATTAATAATCAGTAGAAGGCCGTGAATAACCTGGATTTTCTCCCTTTTACTGTCTAGATTAACAAAGTCACTTTATAGCAGCTCTAGGGTTGGGGGTGGGGGTCTTTCTCAAAGTGGAGAATGAAAAAATGTCCAAGTATCAGCCAGTAAGCATGGGGGTGAGACTGGAGGCGGGGTCAGGTCGGGGCAGGGAAGGATATTGTATCCTCCCCTCAAAGGACTAACAATTTAGTTGGATGATGTAGTTAAGAAATGATTGAGTTGCCATAATAGTATATCACCATTCTGTGAAAATACCATAAATGCAATGACATTGAATTGCTAAAGAGATTTCGAAAGAAAAGAGATGTTTGCTGTCCCCTCTCTTACAGAGAGAGAGAGAGAGAGAGAGAGAGAGAGAGAGAGAGAGAGAAGAGAGAGGGGGTCTTAGAACTCTGATATAAATCTGGGTCCCAGACTAGCCTCTGGCTAGTGTGTGCTCAGAAGTAGACCCAAAAAGCCTGTCAAACCCTTTTAAGTCTGGGCCAACACTGGAAAGCTTCACAACTAGAAGACAGATATTAATTGACTTGTCTGACTCCTAAAACCAAACTCAGTCTTGCCAAGAGGATTTTTAACAAGATCCAGGTTCCCATATCAGAAGGTCTAGAAAAGACTACTTAGTACGCAAAGAACCAGAATGCATTTGCTTCTAGAGGAACAAAGACACTGAACCAACTGGACACAGAAAGAGCCCCAGAGCAGATAGCACAATTATTCTTCAGGAAATGAGGGCAAATATGGTTTAAGCAAATAGAGAAACAAGATTTTAAAACTGAAAAACATAATGTCTGAAATAAAGATTCTACTGTGGGCTCCACAGTAAAAAGGAGATGATAGTTCTATTATATCCCCATATTTCCAGATAGATGAGCAGAAAAAAGAGCAAAACCAAACAAGGAAGAGAACAAGCCTGGGGCAAAATAGTGCCTCAGAGATTAGATGACTTCTGAATTCTGAACATATTGGCCCCAAATGCAGAGGCACCCACATTGATAAAAGAAACATTATTAAAGCTCAAATCACACATCGACCTCACACAATAATAGTGGGGGACTTCAAAACACCACTTTTGTCATTGAAACAAAAACTAAACAGGGGAACAATGAAACTAAATAAAGTTATGAACTAAATGGATCTAACAGATATCTACAGAACCTTTCACCCCAAAGCATACGAATATACTGTCTTCTTAGTACCTCACAGAACCTTCTCCAAGATTGACCGTACAATTGGGCATAAAGCAAACCTCAACAGATACAAGAAGATGGAAATAACACATTGCATCTTATCAGATCACCATCAACTAAGGCTGGACTTCAAAAGCAACAGAAAACAAAACAAAACAAAACAAAACAAAACAAAATCAGAAAGCCCACATATTCGTGGAAACTAAATAACACCGACCTAAATTGATCACTTGGACAAGGAAGAAATAAAGAAATTAAGGACTTTCTAGAACTCAATGAAAATGAAGGCACAACATACCCAAAACCTATTGGATATAATAAAAACAGCACTAACAGGAAAGTTAATAGCATTAAGAGCCTTCATAAAGAAATTTGAGCCATCTCCTACTAACAACTTAACAGCACACCTGAAAACTCTAGAGAACAAAGAACCAAACACACACAAGATGACAGGAAATATTCAAACTTAGGACTGAAATCAATCTTTTACAAACAAAGAGAATATTACAAGGAATCAATAAAACCAGTTCTTTGAGAAAATTAACAAGATAGAGAAATCCTTAACCAAATTAACTAAAAGGCAGAGAAATAGTGGCCAAATTAACAAAATCAGAAATAAAAAAGGGAGACATAATAACAGAGACTAAGGAAATGAAAAACAAAATCACTAGGTTTTACTTTGAAATCCCATATCCCACAAAATTGAATAATCTAAATGAAATGGATGATTTTTTTCTAGACAGATACTACTTACCAAAGTTAAATCATGATCAGGTAAAGTATCTAAACAGTCCTATAACAGTTAAGGAAAATAGAAGCAGTCATTAACAGTTCCCCCCCCCCCAAAAAAAAAAAGCCCAGGGCCAGATGGTTTTAACACAGAATTTTACCAGTATTCAAAGAAGAGCTAATACCAATACTTCACAAACTATTCCACAAACAAGAAACAGAAAGAACACTGCTAAATTAATTTTATGAGGCCACAGACAGCCTGATACCTAAACCACATAAAGACTCAACAAAGAATTTCATAACAATTTCCCTTATGAACATTGATGCAAAAATAATCAATAAATTTTTTGTAAACTGAATCCAAGAACACATCCAAAACATCATTCACCATGATCAAGTAGGCTTCATTCCAGAAATTCAGAGAAAATTCAATATACAAAAATCTATCAACATAATCCACAATATAAACAAACTGAAAGAAAAATCACTTTATCTCATTTGATGCTGAAAAAGCCTTTACAAAAATCCAACAGCCCTACATGTTAAACGTCTTGGAGAGATCATGGATACAAGGCACATACCTAAACATGATAAAGCAATAGAAGCAAGCCAATAGCCAATATCAAATTAAATGGAGAGAAACTTTAAAGCAATCCCACTAAAATCAGGGACAAAACAAGGCTGCTCACTCTCTCCCTATCTATTCAATATAATACTTAAAGTTCTAGCTAGAGGAATAAAACAACAAAAGGAGATCAAGGGGATATAAACTGGAAAGGAAGAAATCAAAGTATCACTCTTTGTAGATGATATGATAGTATATATCAGCAACCACCAAAATTCTACCAGAGAACTCCTACAGCTGATAAATACCTTCAGCAAAGTAGCTGGATACAAAATTAACTCAAAAAAATCAGTAGCTTTCCTTTATACAAATGATAAATAGGCTGAGAAAGAAACTAATGAAACAACAACCTTTATAATAGCCACAAAAAAATATAAAATATCTTTTAACTCTAATCAAGCAAGTAAAAGAACTGTATGACAAGAATTTCAAGTCTCTGAAGAAAAACATCAAAAAAGACCTCAGAAGATGGAAAGATCTCCCATGGTCATGGATATGTAGGATTAACATAGTGAAAATGGCCATCTTACCAAAAGCAATCTACAGATTCAATGCAATTCCCATAAAAATTCCAACACATTTTTTTCACAGATCTTGAAAGAACAATTCTCAATTTTATATGACAAAAACAAAAAACCTAGGATTCTTCATATAATCCTGAACAATAAAAGAGCTTCTATAAGAATAACCATCTCTGATATCAAGCTGTACTAAAGCAATAATAATAAAAACTGCATTGTGTTGATACAGAAACAGACAAGTTGATAAATGGAATTGAATAAAAGACTCAGAAATACACCCCTCACCACCACCACCACACACACAGTTTTGGACACTTGATTTCTGATAAAGAAGCCAAAACCATACAATGGAAAGAAAAGAAAGCATCTTCAACAAATGGTGCTGATCTAATTAGATATCTGAATGGAGAAGAATGCAAATAAATCCATAATTATCACACTGCAAAAAACTCAAGTCTAAATTGATCAAAGACCTCAACATAAAACTGTATATACAAAATCTAATAAGGAAAAAGTGTGGAAATGCCTTGAACTTATTGGTACAGGAGACAATTTCCTGAACAGAACACCAATGGCTCCTGGTCTAAGATCAACAATTGATAAATAGGACCTGATGAAACTGAAAATCTTCTGTAAGGCAAAGAACACTGTCAATAGGACAAAACAGCAGCCTATAGATTGGGAAAAGATCTTCACTAACCTTATATCTGACAGAGGGCTAATACCCAAAATATATAAAGAACTCAAGGAGTTAGACTTCAACAAACCAAATAACCCAATTTTAAAAATGGGGTACAAAGCTAAAAAGAGAATTCTTAACAGAGGAATCTTGAATGGCCAACAAGCACTTAAAGAGATGTTCAGTGTTCTTAGACAACAGGGAAATGCACATCAAAACAACCCTAAGATTCCACCTTATACCAACCAACCAAACAACATTTCAGATGACAGTGCACACTGGCTAGGATGTGAAGAAAGGGGAACACTCCTCCATTGCTGGTGGGAGTGCAAGCTTGTATAACTAATCTGGAAATCCATTTGGTGGTTTTTCAGAAAATTGGAAATAGACCCAGCTATACTGCTCCTGGGCATATAACAAAAAGATTTCCAACATACCAGAAGGACACACGCTTCACTATATTCATAGCAGCTTTATTCATAATAGCCAGCAATGAAAACAACCCAGATGTCCCTCAACTGAAGAATGGATACAGAAAATGTGGTCCATTGACACAATGGAATACTAACCAGCTATTAAAAATAAGGACTTCTTGAATATTTTCAGGCAAATATCATCCTGAGTGAGGTAACCAGACCTAAAAGGACATGCATAGTATGTAATTCACTGATGAGTAGTATTATCCATGAACTACATGATACCCACAATGCATGTCATAGACTCAAAGAAGCTAAACAAAAAGGAAGGCTCAAGCAAGGATATTTGAATCTCACTTAGGAGGAATAGAACATTCTTGGGGGGTGGGTATGCAGATGGAGGGAGGAAATTGAGGAGAGGGGATGGGGATGAAAATGGGGGGGGGGTCAGGATCAGATGTGGAGAGGGACAGGAGAGTTTGCCAGAGGTGGGGGTGGGGATTCTCTAGGAAGTGCCAGAGACCTGAGATGGGGGAAGCTCCCAAGAATCAATGAGGGTAATGCATAGCAGTGAGGATATGCAACCTGAGGAAGCCACCAGGACCCTCCTCCCCTCTGGAGGGATAAAGGCACCAACCCACCCACAGAACTTTCAACCCAAAATATGTTCTGTCTGAAAAAAAAAATATAGGGACAAAAATGGAGCAGAGACTGAGAGAATGACTAACCAATAACTGGCCCAACTTGAAACCCATCCATTAGGCAAGCACCAACCCGTGACACTATTAGTGGTACTCTGTTATGCTTGCAGACAGGAGCCTAGCATAACTGTCCTCTGAGAGGCTCCACCCAGCAGCCAATGGAATGAGATGCAGAGATTCACACCTAACATTAGATGTTGCTTGGGGAGTCTTATGGAAGAGTTGGGGAAGGATTAAAGGCCCTGAAAGGGACAGGAACTCCGCAGGTAGATCAACAGTGTCAACTCACCAGGACCCCTGGATGCTGTTAGAGATTGAACTCCCTGGGCTGAGGCCCCTGGCACATATGTACCAGATGGGCAGCTTAGTCTCTATGTGGGTCCCCTAACAACTGGAGCAGGGGCTATCCCTAAAGCTGTTGTCTTTCTGTGGAATCTGTTACTCAACAGAGCTGTCCTTTCTCAGTGGGAGAGGATATGCCCAACCCTGCAGAGACTTGATGAGTGGGGATACTCAGGGGCTGGGCCCACTCTCTCAGAGGAAGAGGGAGGGGAAATATGTGAGGCGAGAACTGGGAGGTGGGAAAGCGATTGGGATATTAAAAAAAAAAAAAAACATTTTAAAAATTAAAAATAAATATATTTTCTTCTCATGAAAGAGTAAAAAGAAAAGTCAATACACAAAAAAAGAATACAAAAATTATACAAATAATTTAAAAATATGAGAAACAAGAAACTAACAAAACATCAGGTATAAAAACACACAAAATGGTAGAGTTACTTATTCTTTTTTTTTTTTTTAATGTTTTCATATGTGCTTAAAATCTAGTTGCTTTACCAAACAAGAGACTAAATTAAGTAGAACAGCAGGGACACACAGAGGTTTTCCAGTATTCTCACTAGTTCAATTCAGATGGTAGACTTACAGTCAACCATCTCAATAACTACAAGGAGAAGGGCCATGAGAAGGGACTGTTAGATTCCAGAAGAATATAAGGCCTAGGGGCAGAGCAAGACAATGGTGGAGTAATACCTGTAGTGAGAATTTGGGTTTCTTTTAAAAACACGGAAATGTTATGTGAATATGGCTGTTTTTTTTGTTTTGCTTTGTTTTTTGTTTTTGTTTGGGTTTTTTTGTTGTTTTTTTTTTTATAAGCAGGAACCCCTGCAGATACTTTTTTTAAAAGATTTATTTATTTATTTATTTATTTATTTATTTATTTATTTATTTATTAATTATAAGAACACTGTAGCTATCTTCAGACACAGGATATGAGGATGTTTCAGATTGCCCACAGCAGCTAACTATGATTTGTCTTGTGCTCTGGCAGAGGTATGATTTCTGCCAACTGAAGATAGTTTATGTTTGGAATTCTGGGGACTCCTGCAAGGGTATATAAAGGCCACAGCACTGAGAGAGGCCCCTGCTGCTGCTGCTGCTGCTTCCTGCTGCAGCTTTTGCTGGTTTGCTGTTGCTGTTTGCTGATTGCTTTTGCTGCCTGGTGGGTTTCTGGTTGGAGATATCCTGACAACAAAGATCGGATTTGCCACTAGGAAATTTAACAGTCCTAATCTCCAGGAAGTAGTCTAAAGAGATCTATGCCTCCTTCCCCATATAACCTTCTTTCTCACCTACCTAGTATTGGTGGATTGGAAGGGATTGGGGTGGAAAAGAGTGGTAGATAAAATAACCCAATTAAGTAGACAAAAAGTATGGTTACTGTGATGGTTTGTGTATGCTTGGCCCAGGGAGTGGCGCTATTAGGAGGTGTGGCCTTGCTGGAGTAGATGTGTCAGTGTGGATGTGGGCTTAAGACCCTCATCCTAGCTGCTTGGAAGAGCGTATTCTGATAGTAGCATTCAGATGAAGATGTAGAACTCTCAGTTCCTCCTGTATCATACCTGCCTGGATGCTGCAATGTTCCTACCTTGATGATAATAAACTTGATGATGATAAACTGAACCTCTGAACCTGTAAGGCAGCCCCAATTGAATGTTGTCCTTATAAGATATGCCTTGGCCATGGTGTTTGTTCACAGCAGTAAAATCCTAACTAAGACAGTTACAGATACCCTCCAGTGTTATGGATTGGTTCTAATGCTATTTTTGTTAATTCAACTCCCCAAATCACACAGGAATTTGCACGTCTGCCCGTAAGATGCTGAGGGTCGCTGTCCCCAATTTGCTGGTAAATAATGGCTGGGCAGGGAGACAAAGGTGGGACCTTAGATTTCCTGGGCAAGAGACCAACAAAAAAGAAAGAGTTTTTAGAATCACCATGATGAAACATCAAGCCTGAGAGCTATAAGAGAAAAAGCATACAAATATGTAAGAATTAGAGAAGTGTGGCCTCAGCCCTCTCCTCCCTCCCCGCACGATTGGGTCTGGGGTAGCAGATATGAAATATAGATTTTAGTAAGTAGTAATTCAGGAATATCAGAGGGGAGGCATTAGTAATGAGGGCGTTTGGGAATGGAACTTATGATATATTAAAAATAAGGCTACCTATGTGTGTGTGTGTGTGTGTGTGTGTGTGTGTGTGTTTCCTTTGTGACTCCGAAACATTTGGGCAGGTAGCAAGGAATGTGCGCACACACATTCCACGAGTTTAGAACAGATTAACATACTACGAATTCAATCCAGCAGTCTCCCATGACATGCTAAGTTTAACAATTACACCAGCACAAAAGCTAAGAAAATCAGGCAAGAGACCAAAGACCCTGTCCTTCCTGTAATGGAAACCCCAGGGGATATGTGGAGAGTTGCTTCACCCAGAGATAAAGAAGAGGAATGAAGTCCAGACCTCAGACTGAGAACACAGTACTAGGCCCATTTCTACAAGCCTGAGTGCTAGGGAA
>NC_034594.1:26144088-26188326 GCF_900095145.1 Mus pahari | reverse complement strand
GACTCTCTTGTGACCTCCGTAGAAGCATCACCTGCCAATATAAAGCTGAGGCAGGAAAGAGAAGAGAGAGCCAGCAGCAGAGAGAGGGGATCCTGGAAAAGAGTCAAGAGCAGGAGTTTGACCCTGAAATCCAAGGAAGTCAGACTCAGGAAACTGAGCACAGGGAACTGAAATGTGCCAGATATTGACTAGAATAAAAAAAGTTATAAACGTTATGAGCTAGTCTGTGAATAGGTCAATGCTTATGGGCTTGGCACGTATTCATAAGTTACTAAGTCTAAGAGTCGCAATTCTTGGAACAATGTAGCTGGCTAGAAGGCAGTAGTTACCAATAGCACACTGAACATGAGGCTAGAATACAGGCTTAGGGCCTGAGAACTCTTGGTTGCAAACTTTGTAGAAAAGGAGCAGTGAACTACAGAGAGACAATGCAGAAGGTAGCTCCAAAATACATGAATAAGTAAATAAACAAATAAATAACAGGATGAGGAGAAAAATAAGGGCTCTTCTACTTCTTGGTGCATTTCCCAGGCGCTGCTCCTTTAATTCGAGGCTCAGGGGCCAATACAGCTGGAGGGTGCAGAGCCAATCAAAGTCTCTCTCAAGCTGCAGGCTTAATGCCCTTCCCTGGTGCAGCAGAGGCACTGAGCAGCCTAGGCCTGTCAGAAACCAGCATGTGCCTGTGAGAGGAGCCTGCCATGGCCCCTGGACAAAAACAATGTGGTGGCATTCTGAGACCCCGATCTACCTTCCCAGGGTGGCAGCAGATACAGGGAAAAGAGCAGCTCTAACCAAAAAACTGACAAGGGCAGTCTGCTGGACAAAGCAGAGAGATAGAAGCTAGCTGCCATAGAGATGTGCCGGCCTCAGGAGCCTGCAGAAAGACAGATGGCAGAAAGAACATGTCACTGAGTTGTGGTGGCACTGAGAAGCCCCAAAATTCTACACAGAAATGTATTCAATCTGAAAACAATAAAGGAGAAAAGAATCTGGTATAAAAAAATATCTTAGAAAGAAATAATTTGCTTATCAATAATATAATCAGGTCTCCAAAGGAAGGAGAGAGTTAGAGTAAAAAACAAATACTGTTGTGTTAAGAAATGGAGAAAAGCACAATGACCCGTGGCATTTGGACCCACCCATATAATATCGTTTTGACTGTAAAGAAGAAATGATTATATGTTCAGTAATGATTGTAGTTTTATGTATCACCTAAGTAGGTTCAGAATAAAGCAGACTTAGATAGGACAGAAACAGGATGGAATGCTTGGTGAGAGGCCATAGATCCAAGATGAGAGGATTCTTAAAATCAGAATAAAGAATCTTGAAAAATCTAATCTGGATCCAAGAATGAGAGCAGAAACAGAATTTCCAGAAGAGAAAATAGCACAAGGGCTTCAGGAAAGACACTGGCAGCCCATAGAAGCTCAATATTCTCAGTCAAGAGTCCAGATTATGCTTAATAACGCCTCATTAAAGCCAGAGCATAGAAGAGATTATGCATTTCTCATTCAAGGTTGGCCAAAGCTTATGGTCCAGGATTTCTTCAAGAAGAATTAAGTCTCAGAATCCTATTCTGGGAACAAGGAGTCTGATAGAAAAGCTCCCAGTTACATTTCGTGATGACTTCGTCTCTCTCTGCAGAAACACTTGTCCAGAAGGAACCTAATCCTTAAAAGGCCAAATGGTTGGTTTGACATACTCATCATCCAGCTACCAAGGCCACTGGTGCACTCTGCTGGCTGTAATTGCTAAACAAGGAAATATCTGTCTCTCTGATGCACTGAGGCAGGAGCTCACAGAGGGTAGTCTCATTTTCATGAGAGTGGGAAGGCCATGGTGGGTTATATAACCTTCCCTGCTCAGTGCATTTCATGCTCTGACCTCACAAAGAGCCACCGTGATGGAAGAATGAGGGCCCTCTGCATAAGACTGTGCTGTTTCACTTGTCCATACAGAGCAGGGAGCTGGTTTGGGTGACCTGTGGCTCTCCTTGGTAGCTGTCTAGTTTGTCAGTTGTCGGGTCGCTGTACCTCACAACCTGTGTGCACCAGAGCACAGGGAACACTTAGCCTCATGGACAGCAACTCCAAAAAGACGGATATGGAAAGTCAGTATGAAGTTCTTCTCACTCTTGGCCAAGGTTCATTTGGCACTGTGAAACTGGCCTGTCACTTGAAAACCGAGGCGCTGGTTGCCATAAAAAATGGTAGAGCTCAGCAAGAAGAACCTCAAGTGGATCCGTGCAGAGATAGCCACATTAGAGAAACTACGGCATCCTAACATCATCTGCCTCTTCCAGGTGCTGGTAACATCTAGGCATGTTAATATCATTACCGAATATATTCCAGGAGGAAACTTGCTTGACATCATAAAGGAGGATGGCCCAATGCACGAGGAAGAGGCAAGTAGAATATTTGGGCAGGTTGTGTCAGCTGTAAAATACTGCCACAACCAGGATATTGTCCACCAGGACATAAAAGCGCAGACTATCCTGAGGGATGAAGAAGGGAATATCAAAATTATAGACTTTGGCCTGGCCATCACCTGTAGATCTGGCACCTTATTGACACGGCGGTGTGGGACCAAGACCTGTTTTGCCCCAGAGCTTGTACTATGGGAGCCGTATGATGGCAAGAAGGCAGACGTGTGGAGTTTGGGCATGCTACTTTATTTTATTACCACTGGGCACTACCCCTTCAGCGGAAGCACCATGAAAGAGATGGAGGAAAAGATAGCTACGGGGACCTATGACATTCCAACTCATGTCTCTGGACAACTTGAAAACCTAATACACCAGATCCTCACAGTTCCCCCAGAGATGAGGCCCTCCATTGAAGACATTGAGAGACATCCATGGGTCACGAAAACTGAGGTAAATAACCCAGCTGTGACCGATCCAGATTATAACATTATCGAAATGCTCTGCGCCATGGGATTTGATGCCAACAAGATCTTAGAATCCCTGCAAAGAAAAAAATATAATGAATCAATGGGGGCATATTTGATTCTAAAAGCACAGGTAGACAGGGGGCTTGAGAATACATCTACCATTTATGCCAAGCCTGTGGATTGGTGCCCTACACCACCCCCTTCACCACGAGCACATCCCTCTATCTCTGGTCTTCCCCTAAAGAGAAGGGCCAGTGAGCCCAACTTTAGCCTCCTCCGCATCCAGCCCTCAGGAGAGCACGGACCTATCACCCTGGCACTATCAGGACACCAGGTGGCCAGAAGTGTCTCCATGCCTCCCATTGCTCTACACTATCCTGAGAAAAAAGGCAACAGATCTAGCTTCGCCCTCTATCCTGGAGCTGTGGCTGCCCCATCTGTCTGCAGCAGCATATTGGAGAAGGAATCGCCTGTGCCACCTGATCAAGAGTGTGACGTGGGTGTTCACTTCGGCAGCACGTATACTAACAAGTGTGACACGGAAACACCATCTCCCCCTCAGAAGATCAGCCGCTTCAGGAGAATGTGCAAGAGAATCAGGGCTTGCCTGTCACATCTCTGCTGTATCCCGCGGGCTCCAAGGACAAAAAAGAAGCGTACATCCTCCAAGAAAGTGGCTCCCCTGGAAGCAGCAGGAGGCAGAACCCAGTGAACTGAACAGAACCCAGTGAACTGAAGAGATTGCCCTCCAAGGAAGACACACAAATGTAGGTACTTCAACAAGTGTTCAGCATCCTCATCATCCCAGAAATGGAATTAAAAGTATTTGAGGTAACTGTTTCCCCCTCCACCATGTCTGGTACAAGGAAACCAAGGCCAACAAGTGATGGGCAGCACAGGGAGAATCATGGATGCTTACACACTGAGAGTGGGAAGTGAAGCTGGGGCAGCCATGCGGGCTGCCAGCAGAAAAGTTCCTCAGAACAAGGAAAGCAGGACTTCTGTCTGATCCATCAATGTAAGGCAGGGATTCTCAGACATCCAGGTTCATTGTTCCACTGCTCACTGTTGCTCAGAAAAGGAACCAGCCAGGATGAGTGACAACACATGGGTGGGGATGAGAAATCAGGAACACTGACACATCATTACATGTAAAGGAAAATGAGATACACGGGACATGTGCAGATCTGGAGATCAAGATGCTAAGTGAAATAAGCCAGTCTCAGGAACACAAATGTCAGGTTTTCTAAAATATGCAGAAGATACATGTGTGTTGTGCATTCTATATGTCTTTATGTGAGTGAGAGGGAGACACAGAGAGAGAGAGAAAGAGAATGCCTGGTCTTTCTGGGAGTGAGAAGACAGAGACAGAGAAAGAGAATGCCTGAGAGTGCCTGAGTTCAACTATTTGTATGACTTTGTGTGTCAGTCTAAGGACAAGAAAAGCAAGAGTGGGCCAGTTCTGAGAGGGGAAGACAAGACACACTGCAGGCAAGAAGGGGGAGGCATAGCATGTAATGCATATGACACAACATCAGAGAGAGGAAATAGGTTTGGAAGAAAACCCACCTATGAGGGTCAGGAAAGTGAACAGGCCACCAGGAAGAGGATGGAAATACGACATAATCCATACACATGTACACACACACACACACAAGGTTGCATGAACATACAAACACAGCCATAATGAAGCACACTTATTTCACTTGGTTTGCAAAAAGAACCCTAAAGTACAACATAATTTAAATATATATATATATATATATATATATATATATATATATATATATATATATATATATATATATATATATATCCAGGACTCAATAAGAACAAGGATATAATGAGGACAGATGTCTAAGCCTAAAGACCCATACTGCATTCCCAGATTCCAAAGACAAAGTCTTATTGGGGAGCAAACACTGTAAATCCTAGAGTAAAGTATGAGGTAGAGATAGGAGAATTTCCTATAATTTCCAAGGCCAGCTATACTAATGTATGACCCAACCAAAACCCTCAGAGACTGTAGAACAACAAGGTGGAAGGGGAGAACTTACCTTCAAACTTCTCCTCTCACAACATGTGAAGCTTAGGGTGAGTGTCCAGCACACTAACCCACATACACACACTAAGAAATGCACATGTGCACACAGGTGTACACACAACCACAGACATGAAAGCAAAGGTAATTGAAGATTAAATGTTAATATAAAATTTACAAGGATCAGAGTCTCTAGTGTTTGTTTAGGTTTGATGTGTTGGGCAGGGAAACGTGACTTACAGGGATATTCGAGTTTCTTCAGGCATAGCTACAAGTTTTGAAAATCACCTGAAATCATGTTCCCAATGCATGTAATTTCCTTCCAGTGGATGTTCAATTCCAAGCACATATTACAAATTTCCCAAGTTGTACTTTACAAATTTTTGAGTGGTATGGGGTGAAAAGTTAATCACTTCTAAAAATAAGGAAGTAGAGCATTTCATTAAATTTGGGGAATCCAAAAAGAATCAAAACTAAGACCCAGGTCCTGTGGGTATAACTGGGTGCCTCAATGCTGCAGCCTGCTCCATGGATTGGATCTGGACTGTTCCATGTGCTCTGAGGAGTTCTGACTAACAGGAGCGCTGCCAGTTCATCCGTTTGTCTTCTCTGAATTCCTGGAAGCCTTCAAAGTCAATGACTTAAGAACATATCAGCTTGGGCGATGCTGTTGGTACAGGCCTTAATTCCAGCAGTCAGGAAGCAGAGTCAGGTGAAGCTCTGTGAGTTTGAGAGCAGCCTGGTGGTCTACAGTGTGAGTTCCAGGACACCCAGGACTACACAGAGAATCCCTGTCTCAAAACAAACGAAAATTACTAGTTATCCCTTTGAGCGGTTAAGGGGAGGGTCACTAAGGATATCTCCAGTGCGTCACCTGCTTCATTGTGCTACCTGAGCTGCTGAGGAAAGACACTTGGAAAGTGAAGCTGGAAACAGTTGGAATCTCTAAGTGTGCCTATGGCTACCAGGAATCTCAGGCTTGAAATTGGTATAGCACAGCAGGAGAGGCTAGCTAGACTGGGTGGGAGGTGTCTGTCCATGAGAAGTATCAGGCTATAAACATCCAAGAGTGGGAAACCACATTTGCTAGAACTTGCATGCACTCAACAATCATTCATCAATAATCATGACTGAACTCCAGAGCAAATCTTTGCCATTGCTCTTCACCCTGGCACATTAATGTCCTTGCCAATTTAGGATGAGACAACTGGTCTCTGAGTCCTAGTTGAACCAAGTCCATGTCAAAATAGACTGCCTCAGGACTTCAGCCATTCAAATTTCTCATGGTCCCTACACCAAAGCAGGTTAGGGACCATTTAACTGACAGGAGTGAGTACCAGTCAGGGCCTCTCTCTGCCTAGGGCCTTCTATAGCAGGCAGGTCAGAGCAACATGCTTATGTTAGATCTGTACCAGACAGATCCACTCCACCTAGTGAACACTGAGTTCCAGCCTGCAATCCTCCATGCCCTCTCTTAGGCTTCAAGTAGGTCCTGGCACCTACAACTGGCAGCTACTTCTGACACTTAGACACTCAACCTGAGTCCCTGCTTCTGGTGACATTTCACCTGGCCCTAGCACTGCCCTTTCTTTTTGTATGATATACACGTGCCCTAGTCAACTTGTCAACAACACAAGCCTAAGAAATCTGAAAGTTGGAAATGTGATCGAGAAAACGCCTACATCACATAGCCCACAGGAAAGATGTGGGAAGTTTCTTCATCAGTGACTGTTATGGGAGTGTGGAATCCCACTGGGGGGGAGTGCCACTACTGGGCAGCATACCCTGAGCAGGAGAGTCAGGTCAGCAATCCAGTCAGCAGCCCTCCTCTGTAGTCTCTCTTTCACTTCCTGCCTCCAGCTTCCTGCCCTGTTTGAGTTCTTGCCTTGTCTTCTGTTCAAAGATGGTCAAGGATCAGAATACATCAGCTGCCAGGGTCCAGCCTCTTTGCTATTCTGATTGGTGTAAGGTGGAATATCAGGATTATTTTGATTTGCATTTTCCTGATCACTAAGGACTTTGAACATTTCTTTATGTATTTCTCAGCCATTTGAGATTCCTCTTTTGTGAATTCACTATATAGTTAGTTCTATATCCCATTTTAGGATTGGGTTCAGGTTTTCTGGTGGTTAGCTTCTTGAGTTCTTTTTATATTGTGGATATTAGCCCTCTATTGGATGTGGGGTTAGTGAAGATTTTTTTCCCCATTCTGTAGGTTGCTGACTTGTCCTATTGACTATGTTCTTTGCCTTACAAAAGCTTTCCAGTTTCATGAGGGCCCATTTATCAATTCTTGATCTTAGAGCATGAGCCATGGAAGCTCTGTTTTAAAAATGTCACCCTGTACCAGTAATTTCAAGGCTCTTTCCCACTTTCTCTTAGATTTAGAGTATCTAGTTATTATGATGAGGTCCTTGGTGCACTTGAACTTGAGCTTTGTGCGAGGTGACAAATATGGATCTATTTGCATTTTTCTATGTAATTTTCCAGTTAGACCAGCACCAATTATTGAAGATGCTTTCTTTTTTTTTCCATTGTATATTTTTGGCTTTTTTGTCAAAGATCCATATGTAGGTCTTCAATTCTATTCCATTGGTCAGTGTGTTTGTCTCTGGACCAATACCATGAAGTTTTTATTACTATTGCTCTTTAGTATAACTTGAGGTCTGGAATGGTGAGTCCCCCAGAAGTTCTTCTATTAAGAATTGTTTTCCCTATTCTGGGTTGTTTGCTTTTCCAGATAAATTTGTGAATTGTTCTTTCCATGTCATTGAAGAACTGTGTTGTGATTTTGATGGGGATTGCATTGAATCTGTATATTGCCTTTGGTAGGATGGCCATTTTTACTATGTTAATTCTGCCAATCCATGAGCATGGGAGATCTCTCCATTTTCTGAGATCATCCTCAATTTCTTTCTGAGAGATTATAAGTTACTGTCACACAGATCTTTCATTTTTTTGGTTAGAGTTACCTGAAAATACTTTTTATTACTTGTGGCTATCATGAAGGAAGTTGTTTCCCTAATTTCTTTCTCAGTATTTTTATCATTTGTATAAAGGAAGTCTACTGATTTGTTTGAGTTAATTTTATATCCAGCCACTTTGTGGAAGTTGTTTATGACCTGTCGGAGTTCTCTAGTAGAATTTTTTGTGCCCCATATCTATGCTATCTTATCATCTGCAACTAGTGATACCTTTACTTCTTCATTGCCAATTTGTATCCCCTTGATCTCTTTTTGTTGTCTTATTGTTCTAGCTAGAACTTCAAGTACTGTATTGAACAGATATGGGAAGACTGGGCATCTTTGTCTTGTCCCTGATTTTAGTGGGATTGCTTCAACTATCTCTCCATTTAATTTGATATTGGCTATTGGTTTGCAGTAAATTGCTTTTATTATGTTTAGGTATGGACTTTGAATTCCTGATCTCTTCATTATTTTTAACATGAAAGATGTTGTATTTTGTCAAATGCTTTTTCTGCTTCTCTCTTTCCCCCTGCCTTTCTATAATAAAGCTCTAAAACCATAGAATGTCTCTGCTCATTAAGGGCCACTGTGCTTGGAGGATGGGACAGGCTTTCTCCTAATGGGCCATTTCTAATCTCTCATTAGAAGGCCTTCCTCTGCTCCAGTCAAGATCCACTGCACTTACTCTCACAGGTGTTGGGAACCTCTTCCCTTATGCCTCTCCTATAACCCTGGTGGTTTTAGCAAAGTAGCTCTGGGGTTCCCAGGTAGGGCTGCCCCTTGGCCACTCCCTAAAGAGTGGATCAGAGGCTTGAATGGCCACCCAGGGATTAGTGGAAAGGGTATGGCAGCTCTCCCACACCTGACAGACCAGAGAATAGGTAAAACTCTGGTGGGGTGTGGGTTTTTCCTCCCCCTTCTTCCCCTGGGCCCCCTTTTAAGTTCCCAACACCCACATACCCATGGAAACTGAACAATTTTCTACTCAGTGATAACTTGGTCAGGGAAGAAATGAAGAAAGAAATTAAAGACTTCCTGGAACTCAATGAAAATGATGACACAACATACCCAAACTTAGGTGACACAATGAAAGCAGTGCTAAGAGGAAAATTCATAGCACTAAATGTAAGTTGACAGTATACCTGAGAGCTCTACATCAAAACAAACAAACACACCCGCATTTCCTTATTTGCTGTCTTAGCAACTTTTCTTTTCTTTTTTCTTTTTTTTTTTTTTTTTTTTTTCTGGTTTAAAAACGTATTCTTTTTTTCATTGCAGTACTGAGCTTTGTGCCCAGTACATAGGTCTACTCCTGACCCCACACTTACATCCCATACATTCTTAGTTTTAAAATAAAAACAAAACAAAACACAAATTCTTATTTGAAACTTAAAGGATTACATAAGGTAAAAGTCCACATTGTTATAAACCAGTGGTAAAAAGTTCAAAGATGAGCACAGGGTCCACAATGAAGGAGCTAGAGAAAGTACCCAGGGAGCTTAAGGGCTTTGCAGCCCTATAGGAGGAACAACAATATGAACTAACCAGTACCTCCAGAGCTAACTGGGACCAAACCACCAGACAGAAAACAAATGGTCGGACTCATGGCTCCAGCTGCACATGTAGCAGAGGATGACCTAGTCGGTCATCAATGGAAGGAGAGACCCTTGGTCCTGTGAAGGTTATATGCCCCAGTATAGGGGACTGCCAGGGCCAGGAGTCAGGAGTAGCTGGGTTGGTGAGCAGGGGGGAAGGGATAGGGGGTTTTCAGAGGGAAAACTAGGAAAGAGGATAACATGTGAAATTTAAGTAAAGAAAATATCTAATGAAAAAAAAAAGGAAAGTTCAAAGATAATTGTATATTTAAGACATCTTAAAGATCTAGTAAAAATTATTATACTTCAGTTTTTGTTTTTGATTTTTTTGTTTGATTGTTTTAAAGGAGGTCTAAGCAGTTAGTTTAAGGTGTTTTACTGTAGATTTGAAATTTTATTTATATATATATATATATATATATATATATATATATTTGTTTACATCTCAGATGATATCCCACTTCCAGGTTACCCCTCCACAAGCCCCCCCCCATCCCACAACCTTCTTCAACTTTGCCTCTCTAAGAGTGCTCACCCACCCACCCACCCTCTTGGGCTCTACCCCTCTAGCATCCCCATTTCCTGGGGCATCGAACCTCCACAAGACCAAGGGCCTCCCCTCTCATTCATATCTGACAAGACCATTCTCTGCTATCTATGTATTTGGAGCCATGGATCCCTTCCTGTACACTCCTTGGTTGATGGTCTAGTCCCTGTGAGAACTGGGTGGTCAGGCCAGCCTATGTTGTTCTTCCAATAGGGTTGCAATCACCCTCAGCCAGTCTTTCTGCCCGCTCCCCCACCAGAGTCCCTTAGCTCAGTCTGATGGTTGGCTCTAGGCATCCACATCTGTATTGGTCAGTTGCTGGCTGGACCTCCCAAGGTTCCTGTCAGCAAGTGTCTCTTGGCAATGGCAACAATGTTGGGTTTGGTGCCTGCAGACAGTGAGACCATGACCAGCAGAAATTATTTAGCTAGGAATTTGTTTACAGTTCAAAAGGTTAGTCCATGACTATCATGGTGGGATGTATGGCAGCAGATAGGTATGACCCTGGAGCAGCAACTGAGAACTTACATGTGGGGACAACAGCCGTGAAGTGGAGAGGGAGAGGGAGAGGGAGACAGCTCCAACTGGAAATGACATGAGCTTTTGAAACCTGAAAACCCACTCCCAATGACACATGTCCTAATCCTCCCCAAATGGTTCTATCTACAGTTGATCAAGCCTTCAAATATGTGAGCCTTCTCTTTCAAATCACCACATTTTCTTCTTCGTTTTTAGTATGAAGAAATTAAAGTTCATAGGTCTTAAGCAAGTTGTTCTATGTCACTGATCTGTCAATATTGACAGATATAAAATAGAAATTAATTAGTTATAATGCTAAGTCCTTTAAAAAGTGAATGATCTCTTTCTTCTGATCACTGGCTTTCTGATGGGCTATAGAAAGCAACTGTTCAATCATATCAACTGGTGAACATTGCCCAGTGCCTCAGATGAGTCTCCTTAGCTTATCTGGTCAGAAGACTCCTACTGGAATGCTCATTCTGACTCTTAGACCTTTATTTTCAACATTCTGGTGTAAAAGGTTCAGGACAAGACATAGACACTGGAATTTTTAATAAGCACATAAGTTTTCTTATCCTGTTATGTTTGAAGATCATTGGCTTAGATGATGTCAAAGTTTTCATTTTCAGGTGCCAGTAAAGAGACCATAAAGAACCAGCCTCAATAAAGTGATTTGTGTTCACACCCAAGGAAGGAGGCCAGTGTCAAAGACCATGGGGCAGAAGTAAGTCAAGGGGTGCTGATAAGTCAAGGAGACTGAAGACTTGAAAGGCAAAGGCCAGTACAGAACCCAGTTAGAAATGAGTTGGCAAATAGTAGTGTGCTGGTAAGGGTGTCTTCAAGTAGAAAGAAACAGTGATCTCACATTGGGTGGAGCACCAGACATGATAATAAGATCAGAGGTGCTTATTTCTCTGGATAGTTCTGACTATTGCTAAAGCAGTAAAGGGTCCTATGCGTTAGTAAGAATGCACTGGAGGCTCTTTCAGAGCACTGCACCTAAGTGTAAGATACAGTACACGATGAAACTGTCGAAGACAATGACAACCCATTTGAGAAATGGAGACTTCAGAGTTAAAATTAAAATGCAAGGTGATTTTGTGACAGGATATCAGAACTGTGAGCATCTTTAATAGGGAAACCTTGATGAAGCTACAATAGTTAGATGATAATACTTTCATACAGAGGTTTTGACAGACCTGGGCCTCAGAGTGGCCAGGACCTAGACAGACATAAAGAAAGGAGACATGAACAAACAGGAACTGACAGAGTTAGAAGCATGAAAAGCAGGCTTCTGCTCAGCAAAGATGTAGGTCAGTGAGCAATTTAATGGGGTATAGAAAAGCAATGGTTAGAGAGAGAGGTTTGAAGCACCTTGAGTGTCAAATAGTAAAGTTTAATTATGTCCTTAAGAAATAAGGATTTATTTATGCCTTTCTTGGATCATCATCTAAGAAGGAACATTACAGTGTTTCTGGAATGAGCTCTTGTGAAGAATAGAGTTAAGGTGTTGTTAGTAAAGAGGGAAAGAAATGGGCTGGAAAGATGGCTCAGCGGTTAAGAGAACTGACTGTTCTTGCAAAGGTCCTGAGTTCAAATCTCAGCAACCACATGGTGGCTTACAACCATCTGTAATAAGATCTGACACCCTCTTCTGGTGCAGCTTAAGACAGCTACAGTGTACTTACATATAATAATAAATACATATTTTTTTTAAAAAAAGGGTGGGGAGAAATGCAGCTGAACAGCTTGCACAGAATTGGGTGAGGGACTTGGCAGAGAAAGTAGGGACAAAGTGGGCAATAAATTTAGACTTTATACTTTTCAAATTCACATTCTGCGGTGTACTTTTATGATAATACTTTTTTGTTCATCTACTCATCTAGGTGGCATTCACCAAGATATCTTCCTGATTGTCCTAGAGGGTCCTAGAGGTGTCATGTGTTTCACTATTTCCTTTTCAAGTCCTCCTGGGCATACAATAAGACACTCAAAAATAACTACAGATCTTATACATACATACATACATACATACATACATACATACATACATACATGTGTATTATTGTACTAATTAAGTTACATTTATTTTCCCCTTTAATCCTTTCAGAGTTCTGATGGAAGATGGTTTCCTTCATTAGGTACAAATCACAGGTCAAACAACTGGCAGTCTGAAAAGTTAATTCTTCTAAAGATAAACATAAATGGTGAACCTGGGTTTGAGCAGTTTGAATCCAGAGAGTTGTTTTTTAACTCACATATTATATGGGCAACCTTATAAATGAATGACAGATAATATTATTAGTTCTATTCCTGGGCAATAATTCCTACACATTCCTGAATCCATTCATTGCCTACGCCGATTGGCTTGACAGTACTACTCAAGACAGACAAATCATAAACTGTAAAGAACAAAGATGAACTTCGTTGCCGACAACTCAAGTTTAGTCTTTCTCCCTTCTGCATATGGAAAAGGTGAGCTTGAACATGAAATGTCAGTAAAGGAAGAGACAAAATGTAAACAAATGGGGCTACCTGAGAACAGTTGCACAAAACAGGCAATGAACTACTTACATGAAAAGGTGACTCTGAAAAGGTAAGAATTTGGTGAATTAGAGCTCAGTTCTGGAGCCTGCCCTGGGTATGGTTATAGGACACACCAAACACTGAGTGACAGCTGAAGGAGAGCAGTGTTGTAGAAATGTGATGAACTCAGAGCACAGACCAGACTGAGACCAAATCATGACTTAGCTCTTTCTCACCTGTAGAGTATGGAGAGTCACAGTAGTTAGAAGGTTAAATACATTGATGTACTTAAGGGCTGGAAATCCAGTCATTCAAGCTTCTAACCTGGAGCCATCAGCCTTTAAGCCAGATCAGCCTCGAATTGTCATCATCATCATTATTATGTGGTTATGGCTATTACATCACTATGTAAAAACATGAGTGACTTAAGGAGACACAAAAGATAAGAAACCCCCAAGGTTACAGTAATCTAGGCTGAAAAGCTAAGAGCCTCTATTAAGGTAGTGGCTTTATAAGTAGGGCAAAGTATTCCATACCCATAATACCAGCACTTGAGAAGCTGAGTCAGGAGGCTCATGAGTTTGAGGTCAGTCCAGAACACATGACAAGGCCTTGTCTCACAGGCGTGTAATGGAAATTTTGCTCAATACGTATTACATACTTGGATGAAACTGCCCTTCTGTAGCAATCTGATATAAATTGACTAATGTGCACAATGAAAAGTATCAAAGTAAAATTAAAACAAAACACCATTAACATCAACAATGCCCCCAACACAAACAAACAAACAATAACAAATCATGGTTGTAAAGGAAGGAAAAAGCTAGGGTTGCTAGCAGAGCATAACACTGTTGTCATTAAGCAGATGCCGGTACAAGTAGAGACTTGCCTGTGCTGTGCTGCCACTGGAGTACAGCAGTAGGTGGGTAGACTTGGAGTACTGCTGCTCCCACCACAGTCTTAATATAAACTCTGGGTACAAGTTTGGCTAAAGTGTTGTGTAGACTACTTTTACAGTCCATGACTCTGGTATGATACATCTCCTGGTTTTCTTAAGATGACCAACTACTTTGGTTTGGTTTGGTTTTTAGTTCTCTTCTCATTGAGGGTAGCCTGGGATGCCCTTAAACACATAATCCTCCTGCCTCAGCTCTTAAGTGCTGAAATTACAGGCACGTACCACTATGATTTCTTAAACAAGCTGTCTCTTACATGCCGTCCTAAATGTCACAATGGTTGGTAATCTGACTGCTTGTGTAGCTAAGTGGCTCTTTTAAAGTCATTATCAGTACAAATACTTTGATTAATGTTTTAATAGCTTATCCAATATTTCTGAGATTATGTTTATTATCACCTGATTGTTTTCGCAGAACTTAAATTACGAGGGATCAAAGCAGACACAAAATACCCAACCCTTGTTTCTTGAGATTGCTGTTTCCCTGAGTGCAGAGTTCATATCTTTATAGTGCCTTTTAGAATCTGTACATTCCTAGAAGGTGACTAGTGATGTGGTTGTCTCTACATCAAAGCTTAGCACAACTTTCAATCTTTCAAGAACTGGAAAAACATTGGTTCTTTAGGCAAACAAATAGGTTAAGAGTCCCTCTTCCCCACTTTCAGTAGGGTTTATTTTGCCACTAGTGACCTAGGATTTACGATGAAGATCAGGCTGGCTTCATTTTTACTCTGTGACTAGAGTGTGTTGAATATTGGCTACCAACATTAGGAACTAGGTAATTCTTCGTTGCAGTGGTGGCCCTATGCTTTGTAGATGCCTTTCTGTGTCTACTATCTGTACCCAACAGATGCCAGTAACAGTCTCATTCTCCACATTATTAGAACTCAAAGTGGTCCTGACATTGCCATGTATCACCAAAGGAGAAAATAATTCCCAATTAAAAGCCACTTAGCCTTCTCACTGCTGATTTTAAACCTACATGGAATGAGAGAGAGTACGACACATGTTCTATCACTGAGGGCTTCTAAGATTGTTGCTTCTTACATGTGATTTATTATTTAACAACTGTCTGATTTTACAAAGTAAGCTATTAATCTAATCTGCAATTTGAGATGTAGAAAAAAGTACAGGAGACTTGCTTTTGCTCGAGGGGAGTTCTTTCGAGACAGGGTTTCTCTGTATGTTCCTGGCTATCCTGGAACTCACTCTGTAGACCAGGCTGGCCTCAAACTCAGAAATCTACCTGCCTCTGCCTCCCAAGTGCTGGGATTGAAGGCGTGTGCCACCACTGCCTGGCTTGCTCAATGTTCTTAAGCAAGTACTTCGAAGTTATTCAACTGAGAATTCATATGTAACTAGTATATGCTTGGCACTAATCCTACCCACCAAGGTTACAAACACTTCCTTTACTTTCAAGGAACTTTCTGAGCTGGGCGTAGTGGCACATGCCTGTAATCTCTGCACAAAAGATGAGTCAGGAGGATAAAGGCCAGTCTAGGCCTCCCTCTCACACACAAAACAAAACAAAACAAAACAAAACAAAACAAAACAAAACAAAACAAAACAAAACAAATACAGCCCATAGAGAATTACCCATCAACTGGGGAACCACAGGCAATAGTAAATGCTGTAGTACAATACATATTATAACCAAGACATGAAAGTATGGGAACACAGATAACAGCTTGCCAAGGATGTCAAAGAAAGCTATTCAGAGGTAATGTAGAATTTACCAGACACAGGAGAATAAAACCCTGAAGCAACCCCTGTACAAGATTAGAAGCCTCTGTACATGGTCAGGGGCACGGTATTTAAGGCAGATAGCATGTATGCAGATTAGACTAGGGGAGTGAAGTTTGGCTGGAAAGTGACTGGGACAGTGGATGAGACCTAGGTGCTATAGGGGGTTTGAAACATTATAGACAGAGATCTGAGTCCAAGGGCACCCACCAAAGAATCTCAGGGACAGCTCTTGAACTACCCAGGTTCTAGTGTCCTAGAGTGATGAATTGGGCCAGGACCAGGAGGTAGGAAATAGAGACCAAAATAGATTATTAAAATGGAAAAACATTCCCAGCATGGGAGTAAACTAGCAAGCTGAGGGTAAAGATAAAGAAGCCCTGTTTTAGGAGCCTTGTGATCCGTAGCATATTTATACAGTAGCAACTCTACCAGAAAAACAGTGAGCTTCTCTTGAGTATGTTCTGTTTAATATATGAAGCCCAGGTGAGAAAGGTCTTCCAGACTTTTTCTGTCAACTGGTTTCCTTTATATGTTAATCTGGCCAGCCCTGTTCCCCAGACAGGGTTTCTTTGTGCAACAGAGCCCTCGCTGTACTGGACTCACTTTGTAGAACCAGCTGGACTTCAACTCACAGAGATCTGCCTCCTCCTGAGTGCTGGGATTAAAGAGAAGTGCCATCTTGGCTATATGTTAATCTTAACAAAGCTTAATAAAGTTTTCTTTCTCCACATCTATTCTTTTGTCAAAGCTAAAGTCTTGCTATCTCTGACTGACTTGGTAGGCACTACACAGACAACTCTAGCCTCATACTTGGAGCAATTCTCCTGTTTCTGCCTCTCAAGTGCTGAAATTGCAGGTATACCTCATCACTCCTTGCTTGAACTTTCTCCCTGTAGGACATGAGGGAACTCTTGAAAGTTTTGCAGATGAGAGTAGCTGTTCTTCGATTCAGAAGTCATATGCCCAATTTCAGTTTTATTGAACGGGTATCAGGAACTGGCTTTGCCCATTGAGATGCTTGTTAACTGTTTATACACACGCAGCTTACATGTGTAGGGGGAAAATCATGTCTAAGATAAACCCTTGTGCTCCTCGTAGGTGGATTTGCAGACAAAATTCTCAAGGTGCCTAGAATGGACTAGGTAAAAAAAAAAAAAATGCGATGTCACACAAGTTTGTTCAGTGAGAAGACTTTATCAAGAGAAGATTAGTTCTGAGGGCTTCTCAGGACAGTGATGTCATTAGGACAAAGATTGTGTAGTGCCACATTAATCGTCTATTTACTGTAGAGTCAGAAAATTCACTTTTACTTGTGAAATATTATAATTGCTGTTTTCATAAACTATAAATCATTTCCGTCTAAACTTTTAGATTATGTGGGGGTGTGAGTAGACTTATCTCCTCAAATAGCTTAACACTGAAGTCTTTGTTTCATCATCTTTGGGAAATTCTGATCACTTTATGACAGATTATACAGTATATTTTATTAGTGTTGCTTATCTTCCCAGCCTAGCCTGTTATGTATGGCAGAGCTTTACACAGATTTAGTCAATTGCTATGTATCTAGTAATTACTGGATTCCTGGAATATAGATTTCAATAAATGTTCATTGAATAAGTATAGTTTCATAGTTATTTATGTGGGATTTACCTAGACTTCAGTTAAGTTTACCATGTTAGTACCTATTAATGGATATTTTTAACCAAAGAGTTAAATACTCTTTGAAACAACTTTATTATATTTGGTTTTATTTCATGTTTTCCAAAGGGAATATATTTTTCAAATTATTTATTATTATTATTATTATTAATTATTATTTCATTATCATAATACTTGGATTCTCACTCAGGTTCAAAGTTAATAAATAAATTTATAACTAAGTTACTGATACAGAAAATATTTGGTTTTATTCAGGACAAGGTTTCTCTGTGTAATCCTGGATATGCTAAAACTTGCTTTGTAGAAAAGGCTGACTTTGAACTCAGAAATCTGAATGCTTCTGCCTCCCAAGAGCTAAGATTAAAAGCATGAGCCACTATGCAGAACAAAATTTTAATTGAAGTAGTAAAACTCTTTTTGGAGCTCTCATGACTAACAAATTGCTACATATCTCTAAAAACGCAGTGTCAATAACAAAACTACACTTTCAATAGATCAAAGGTGGTAAATCACTTTGAGCACACATCTAGAACAAGTGGGTATTTATTTGATTCTGTGGAAATCTTAAGTATGCTTCTTTTTTTTCTCCCTTTCCCCCTCTTCCTAAATAATTCTTTCCTTTACTGTGTTGCAATTGAACAGTGTTAACTTACTATATCACCGAACAGGAGTTTTTACTTTCTATGAAGGGAGATGGAACTAAGCAGAATTAATCTCACTATCTGTCTATTGGTTTGAGTTTAGAGACTCTGTTTGGATTCATCTTTTCCTTGAGGGATGTATTAGACAGGGAACTGATAGAGTAAAAAAAAATATATAATATATATGCTATTTGTTAGAATGACTTACAGGCTGTGATTTAACTAGTTCTACAATGGCTTTCTACCAACAGAAAGTCCAAAAATCCAGTTGTTGTCCACTCCATGAGGCTGGATCACTCAGCTGGTCTTCGTTGGGGTCTGGGAATCTCCACACACACCCCTCAAACACTAATGTCAGTCAAATAAGGATGGTTTGTTGAGTGCTACACCCCAATACTGATCAGACCCAGGAACTAAACCATGACCCAGAGTTAAGGTCCTACAGGACTCTTAAAGCCTCAAATCTGCAAACATCTGTGCCAAGTTATCTCACCAATCAGGATTTAGGGATAGGGGGGTTTCCTTAAGAACATGTCTGTGTTATACACTTAAGCTTCACAATGGTTGGAGTGTTTAACTGTGGCAGGGGATTGGCCTTGTCTAACATTCATGTCTTAACTTGCCCACCACATGTCAGTTACTCACATAAAATGAGGTCTTGGGAATTTAAACTTTACTTGACTCCTACTCAAAAGGTAAGTCATATTTCAAATAGTTTCTTTTTTATTTTTTATTAAAGATGTTTTCTTTATTTACATTTCAAATGTTATCCCCTTTCCTCATTTCCTCTCCAAAAACTCCCTATCCCATACCCCCTCCCTGTGCTCACCAACCCACCCACTCCCGCTTCCCTGTCCTGGGGTTCCCCTACACTGGGGCATTGAGACTTCACAGGACCAAGGGCCTCTCCTCCCATTGATATCCAACAAGGCCACCCTCTGCTACATATGTGGCTAAAGCCATGGGTCCCTCCATGTGTACTCTTTGGTTTGTGGTTTAGTTCCTGGGAGCTCTGGGTGTACTGGTCGGTTCATACTGTTGTTCCTCCTATGGGGCTGCAAACTCCTTCATCTCCTTGGTTCCTTTCTCTAGCTCCACCATTGGGGACCCTGTGCTCTGTCCAATAGTTGGCTGAGAGCATCCACCTCTGTATTTGTCAGGTACTGGCAGAACCTCTCAGGAGACAGCTATATCAAGCTCCTGTCAGCGAGCACTTGTTGGCATCCACAATAGTGTCTGGGTTTGGTAACTGTATATGGGATGAATCCCCAGGTAGGACAGTTTCTGGATGGCCTTTCCTTCAGACTCTGCTCCACACTTTGTCTCTGTATCTCTCCCCATGAGAATTTTGCTCACCCTTCTAAGAAGGACCAAAGTATCCACACTTTGGTCTTCCTTCTTCTTGAGTTTCATGTGGACTGTGAATTGTATCTTGGGTATTCCAAGCTTCTAGGCTAATATCCACTAATCAATGAGTACATATCATTATGTAATGCTTAGAAACTGTAAGCACCAGCTTAGAAACTTCCTCATGGTGTCTTATCATAACAATAGAAAATAATTAAGACTGGTAGGTGAGGAGAGAATAGGAAAGGGGCAGTTACCACCTAAAGCCTCCTGTTGTAACTACCAGCATGAATAATGAAGGGTCACACTCTCCTAAGACTATTAAAAAACTTTTTAATTTTTTTTCAAAATCAAGACTAATAACTGAAGGCTTTTTTCTCCACTCTGAAGCTTCTGTTCTGTTCATTCAATCTTTTTCTTTCCTGGTATTTCCATTTGGCTTCTCTTCATCCACTGAAATACATATCAGAATTTGCTTTCATATTCAGTCTTGTTTGGTTACTTTTGGAGTTTACTCTTTTACATTATTTTATCTTTTTATAGTTGTTTATATTGAACCTATGTCTTTATGCTTCCTTATTTTCTTTCTTTCTTTTTCTTTTTTTTCTTTTTTTTTGGTAACAAACAAATATTATTTTGCTATTTGACTTTCTAGAAAAAGTCAAGATTCACACATGAAAGGCCTTTAAATCATTTGTTTTCCTGAGCTGGTAGCTGTTGTCTAAGAATATTTTGGAATGATGTTTCATTCAGTTCCCTTCCAGAACCTTTTCTGCATCCATCCCTGCCCTGATTGTGGCATTTGTCAGCTATGTTCCCTACTAACGTTTTGACTCCTTTTAAAATTCCAGTACAAACCCCAGAATAAACACTAGGAATATCATGGATAGTTGTTAGCTGGAATGAAAATTGAACTCTCCCAGCTCATGGTGAAATAGATTCGAAGGCCCTCATGTTTATTTTCACAGTTCTTCACATTGATGTGGGAGACATACACTCTCTGTGCCTTAGCTCAGTGTATTTTCATAATTCTAATGAGAATGAAATATGGGACATGTAGTCCTTCTTAAGGAGCCTCTATAAAGCACTCATTGACCCCACAAGAAAGCTTTGGCTTCTACTTTGTCTTAAACTAGGTGCTGGGAAAGTAATGTTGAAAAGGGCAGACAGCTCCCTTTGCCTCAAGTAGCATGATGTAGACATACAAACAGAACGCAGACAACCAAACAGAGAATTATTTTCAGACATGATAATTATGGAGAATGCAGTTTAATATGGGAGCACATTTGAGGGGCACCAAACCAGATGCGGTGAAGAGTAGAGACCATCTTACATGTAAATCTTAAATGAGCCTGGGAAAAAAACCCCAATTGTCTACATAAAGAGTGAAAAGGTGGACAAAAGAGAGAGACACACTCACCATGTACAGACTTCAGTTTCTCAGTTTCTAGTAATATTCACTGATGAACCACTGTAGCACTGTACACCTGCTATCCCGTCTATCAATCCACATCTGCAGACGTGGCTGAAGAAGAACTCTCTTCATCAGCATGTCCATGTAAGGACTTGAGCAGTTTTTGATGGAGAAAGAAGTTATAGACTCTAATATTCAATTATCCGAGTTAAGCCCTGCCAGGGCTTTACAATGCTTTCCCCATAATCTAGATGCTTATTATATCTGTGTACGTGTTCCATGTGCACATGAATCCTTACAGCAGCTTAGTCAGATGCCCGGGAGCACAGGAAAACCAACCAAGCATTTCATAACCTAGGGAATTTTCCCCTTTATTCACATAGAGAACACCTGATCATTATTTTAGAAAGTTGGAAAAGCTAAAATAGGAAATTAAAATCAATGCTGTGCTACTCAGCAACTTAAATTCTATTAACTTCTTTGTGTACTTAATTTCAATTTTATGTGTGTTAATTTTTGCACACTTTTTTCATTTAAAATTTACACATTCTTGCTTTTAAAATGTGGAAAATACAGAATAGTAGAATGAAGAGTTAATTAAGAATTGTACTACTCAAAGCCATTGTTTTTAAATGATTCTAATTTTAAAATTATATTTACTTGCAAACAACTGAAACTCTCTTTTTTGCCATTTCAGAGTTAAATTAAGCTAGCAGAAAAATTACCTCAGTAAGCCACATGAGAGAGAACTGCAGGAAAAAAAAAACAAAAAACTATACTCCTGTATGACTAATTTGCACGTAGGCCAACAAGAACGTGCTTTAAACCTCTATGCCAGTTCGCAATAACTATATCCTTCCAAGGTTAATGGATGTTGAAAATACCAAGAGAAAACTGGAAACACTCTTTGCAGTGAGTTAACATTATGAGCTTGTTAACTTGCCTTACTAACTCTCCAGATTGCCCCACCCAGTAGGACACAGCCCTACACTGGATAGCTGCTTGGTTGGGGGGAAAGTCCCATTGTTTTCAAGAGAGTTTTCTGCCCTGTGTCACTGTGGATCTGGGTTCTCTTAAAATAGAAGTGGGTGAATGGAGAGGAAATGGCCATAGTCACAAGAAGTTTTGTGTAACAAACTTGAATCCAGGACAACTCCAGTCGGGGAAAATGACCAGAATGCTCCATGAAAATACAAAGAGATTGTCTCGAGTTGTCTTGAGCCCCGTGGGACCTTCCCACCCTCCTTCTTGGTGTTTTGGATATAGATGGGCATAAGAGATAGCAGATGTCACTCCGCACCTTTGTTCCACGCTATTATCAGGAAGCCACGCTTACTGTGTAGACACTCATGTACCAGTGATTCCTCGTGCTCTCTTACCTTCTCCGGGGGACAGAGGAGGAAAAAGTCTGTAACCTGTAAAAGGAGTGCTCGGAATGAGCCACTTTTCATAGGGTCGAGAGGAAAGGATAAGACCTGACCTCTGTTGGACCTTTTTGTATATCGCCAAGCTAGGAAAATGGGAAAAGCCCCGTACATCTTTCTTCAACCCCTAGCTACGTTTAAGAAGCTGAAGCAGCCCTCCTCGGGAAGAACACTGTGAATCCTTTCCTCTATCTCCATCTTTGTGATTCCCTAACCAACAAACCAAACAGCACATAGAGAAGATAGTACTTGGTTATTAAAAGATAAAACCAGTTCAAAAATCCATCAAAACAGAAGCACAAACCTTAGTGAATGTTACTGTGTAAAATTACCAAGATTTAAAAATTTTATTAGTGATAGATTTATTGTAGCTTATATGTACTTTATATATAAGTAAATAATTTTTTACAGAAAGCAAAGACTACGGTCTGGGGAATAACTTGGTTAGTGGTTGCTGTATAAGTATGAAGACATGAATTCATATTCACAGCACCCATGTATATAAAAGAAAAAGGTCAGGGACTGTAGCCTGTATCTGTAACCCCAGTGATGGCACAGCTAGAGACAGGCATGGCCAGGGAGGGACAACTCAGACTAGCTGAAACAGTAATCTTTGGGTTTGTGGAGAGAAAAGGAAGATGGAAAAGCAAGAGGGAGGTAACTAATACCAGCCTCTAGCCTCTGCACACCCAAGGACAAGTGCACACATACACATAAGCACACACATACATAAGCATAGAAATAATGAAACTGTAGTATCTGGTAGCTTTAGGGTAAAAGGTTATATGTAACTTACCCTTAGATGTTAGAAAAAAACTGTATTTCTCTGCCATCTGGATAGAATGTGACTGAGCAAGAGAGTCCAAGGTTAAAGACAGTGAAAGGAGCCAGATGTAATAGGTATGAATTCATACAACTTTTTTTTTCAGGTTTGGTATTCTTCAGAGAGTCAACCTAGGGTTTATCAGGCAACACATGCTATCTTAATTTTTATCAAAATAAAAAGTTTCAAGAATATACAAATTTAGAGGAAAAATAAAATTAATTTTCTATCTTTACCTGTTAAAAATTAACATTATTTTGTCATTGGGGACTAGACTACCTCCAAAAGCATAAAGCATTCTTTGTGCCTTCCATCTTTTGGTAGCTGTGCAAATTCCCTTGGGCAAAGATCTCCCAGTCTCTAGAGTTTTTCATCCCATCTCTGTCATTCCACAAGGGACATACTTCCTACCTCAGATTTCCAGCACTACCTGGTAGTGAGTTCTTAAGTTCTGGATGTGGGGCTGAATTGCTCTTTGGACAGTTTTGAAGAAACACAGAGCATATAATATACAAGGAAGTCACCTGGCAAGAGTACCCACACGGTATAACAGCAGTGTACAGAAACATAAAGCAACAGTAAATGTCCCTTAAAACTTCACATCTTTAACCACATATTGTCTAATACAGATGAGAACATAGCTACAAATCTGACATATCTAGAGGATCTGAGACTCTAGTTAAACATTGTTGGTGGGTGATATATTTTCATCTTTTATTGCTGTTCTAAGCTGGTATCTAAGGACTCAATTCACAGAGTAGAAGAGTCACCACCTTAAGTGTCTGCTTAAGGATCCAAGGAGCAAATCAAATCCACGAGGAACTAGCTGAAAGTGTATGCCATCACACTCATTCCTGGGTTGCAACCTACCTTATCAAATTAAATCGTGAATTCCTAAAAACATTGAGCCGAGCCTGAAAGCCCGTACTTGAATTGTATATTAAACCTGAACTGAGGAGATAACTCAGCCTGTAAAGTGCTTGTCACGGGAGCCTGAGGACCCAAGTTTGATCTTAGCAACAAACACAGTAAGGTGGGTACATGTAATTCCAGCACAGGAGGAATGAGGACAATTGGATACATGGGGCTGTTGACCTAATCAGTAAGTCGCAGGTCCCACTGGGAGTCCCAGTATCAGAGAACAAGGCAGACAGCTCTTGTTCTGTTATGACACAATGCTCAATTCTGGCCTCTGATCTTCTCATACATATACCCAACAGTGCGCAAGCACAGATGGGTAGGAACACACATACACATGAATTCTATGCTAAGTCTATACTATTGAATACTCTATCATTCAGGATTGGAGTGGAACAGTTGAGCTAGTAGTGCATTTAAGTGTGGGAATGGATATAGATGTCCATCGAAACCAGCTTACATTCATAGAGAGAAACACTAAGCATGCCCAAGGTCTGTAGAACACACACAAAAACACACTGAGCCAAAAAGAATTCTGAAGTTACCAGCAGAAGCTTGTGAGTGACAGGCTGTTCGAATGGAGTGTTGTAAGTGTGGCTTGAACCAAAGGTTCTTGTCCACAAGCAGTAACCAGAAAGGCAGTTTCTGAGGAGGAAAGGGCACTTCAGATGTAGACAGGGCCCAAGCTCATAAGGGTCATTCACACCCTTCCTTCTTGCTTTTTCAGTTAAGTCAAACCTGCCTAGGGTAAGGTTTGCTTTACTTAAGTTGAACCCAACTGATTTGGTAATTTAATCACAACTTTAAACTCATTTTTTGAGTATTTAATATTATTTTTTTATTGAAACACTTGAGATTTTATTTCAGCTAACAAAAAACAACACAAATATGTATTGATTGATTGTCAGCTAGATAGATATTAATATAATGGTATACTGCTCAGCGATAAAGAGAGCAAATTTGTGTTAGATGCAACAATCTGTGTCATGATTGTGATATAGTTATACTTTGTATGTGCATGTCAAAACAAATGGAACAGTACACATAAACATAATAAATTTAATTACCTAAATATCTCAACCAAACTGATTTACAAGAAAAATGAGGAGTGTAAAATGAAGATATTCCAGGAGGATGTGAAAGCCAGCAGTCAATTCTGAGAACTGATCAGTAGTATGTGAAACTAAATAGATTCCAAAATAAACAAAATAAATAGTGTGTGTTCTTCTGAGAAAACCATCTGAACAGAGACATCCACAACTTTGCTATATGACTGGGTATTCCTAGCTTATGATGGAAATCAAGTCTCAAGCAAGCAGACACCCACAACATGGCAAAACTATTTAACTCTATACCAGCATCTCCTACAAGACTGAAATTTTTCAGTAGGAATGGACTTCTCCCATTAGAGTAGAACATTAACTTTAGAGGAAAGACAATAGGAAATATCATTCTTTCAAGATTTGTTTCTTGTTCTCACCTAGTCCAGCACTAGTCACAGGCAACTGTGCTCATGACAATGATGACTATTGTCTATTGAATATTTACCATGCAAGGATTAATATGCCTCTCTGTATATCTGCATGTTTTGCAAGAAAAGGCATTTCCGACCATTGCTGCTGGCTTTTCTCAAGGACATAGACATTTATCACATGACCCAGCAGTCCTTCTCCTAGGCCTTAACCCAAGGAAGACAAACAAATGGTCATAGAAAATCCTTAGTGTAAGTCTTTTTTTTTTTTTTTTTTTATTTCTGTCCAGACTAATAAAGATAGTGCTTTCATGTGGAACAACGGTCAAGGTTGCTCAGTGCCTCCCATAACATGTCAGATTCTCGATACTCAGGGATTTTCCTGCTGTAGCACACCTTACTGCTTGAATAGTTAACAATTGGCCTTATTTGCCTTCTTTGTATCACACTGTGGAATCAGAATCCAGGGAACTAACATACATGCTGATGTTCTGGGCACAATTGTTGCTGCAGTAACCTATACTTTGTTCTGACTCAGGTCTCATGCTTTTTTGTCATAATCCATGACTAATTTGTTAACCGACAAGTAGGATAAAATACCGGACTCTGAAGATTCCAGACATAAGACACTATATTATACAGGCATGATTACTAATTATAACAAGCTCATGGAGGTATGGGGGTTTGGGGACTGAAGGACTTGACATTTAGGGAACTGAAGAATTGTGTAAAGGACCCACACTAAAGAAGTGTCAACAGAAAGTGGTAGCTGAGACCTTAGGTGTAGGTGAAGTTCCAAATCTAGAAGACAGCTTCTGTCGGTGGAGGTCAGAGGTCAAGAGTGTCTGGGATTGTTTTTAATTGACTTGCTTTAATCACCAGTGCAATGTGTTCAGAGGTGGGGACTAAGGGGGCCGTGATTAGAACATTGGGGCTTTACCCTCCTAAATGAATTGATGCCAACATTCTTGGGGTAGACTAAGTTCCATGGGAGTCCAGCCCTGTAATCCTGAACATAAAAGTTAGCAGGGAAGTATGATGCAATAACTTAAGCTGAGAGCTCTAGTTAAGTGGCAGTTCAGATGATCACAGTTTCACAGGAAAAAAAACAAAAAGAAAACAAAACAAAATCCGAGATTGCTTTTCCTTAACTGGTTTTCTTGTGCTATAAACACCACCAGAGACTATGTAATTTACAAGTAAGTTTGTTTTGCTTATTGTTCGGGAAACTCGAACTCTCCAGAGCATAGAACCTCTGTTTATCCGTACCTGATCCTGTATGAAGACTGAGTGAGAAGTGAATTTATGGGGTGAATTAACTGGAGAGGGAGCGGCAAGTGAGCAAAACTGCGACCTTCCTCCTTCCTTGTCCCACTTAATCTCTACTGCCATGCTCCCATTGGGTGGATCTTCTCAAAGCAAGGGGAACAAGAGATTCCCCTCCCTCGTCTCCTCTCCCTCGCCCCCCCCCCCCAGCCTGCTCAGGTGATTTTATGTTGTGGCAAATTGACATTTAAAACCATCTATCACAGAATCCTGATATAGCTGCCTCCTGAGAGGCTCTGCCAGTGTGTGATAAATACAGAAGTGGATGCTCACAGCCAACCAATGTACTGAGCACAAGGTCCCCAATGAAGGAGCTAGAGAAGAGCCAAGGAGCTGAAGGGGGTTGCAGCCACATAGGAGGAACAACAATATGAACTAACCAGTACCCCCAGAGCTCCCCGGGACTAAACCACCAACCAAAGAATACATATGGAGGGACCCTTAGTTCCTGCTGCATATGTAGCAGAGGATGGCCTTGTTGGACATCAGTGAGAGGAGAGGCCCTTGGTCTTGTGAGGGCTCGATGCCCCAGTGTAGGGGAATGCCAGGACAGGAAAGCTGGAGTGGGTGGGTTGATGAGCAGGGGGAGTGGGGAGAGGATAGGGGATTTTCGGAAAGGAAACCCAAAAAGGGGATAACATTTGAAGTATAAATAAAGAAAATATATAATAAAAAACAAACAAGCAAACAAACAAAAAAAAACACCCATCATACCCATTCCATACAAAATGGAGTTTTCCCGGGAGGCTACTCTTGGCAGGAAGCCTTCCTGGTCATTGACTGTGCAGGTGCCCATAGTTCCAGACAATGAAGGTAAAGCATGCCATTCCCTGCTCTTCAGTTCTGGAATCATTATCATCATCTCTTCTCTCCAATAGACACAAGTGAAAACACGAGACAGAACTCAGATCATATTAAGTGAGAAATGTTAGAGATGTCAAAAAAATAAAAAACAAAAAACAAAAAACAAAAAAACCCGAGACCCTCCAAAGGTTTAGAACTCTCTCTCTCTCTCTCTCTCTCTCTCTCTCTCTCTCTCTCTCTCTCTCCTTCCTTTAAAAAAATCTTTTTCATATGAAACAAAACTGAATCTGAAAATTTGAGCAAAACTACAATATTTTAAGATGTAAATTCTTTATTTCCAAGATGACACTTTAATTTATAAAAGGTTTTTAAGCTATAGTTGACTTCTTCCTTTAATAAATAAGAAAATTATTAAATTATTAAAACATTTCTCTCTTTGAACTATTCCAAAGCAGCAACAGGGCTTATTAACTCAAATCCACTTTTTTGCAAAGCTTTTTATATTTAATTTCTAACTTAGTAGAAAAGTATGTTTTTAAAGACATGAATGTGTTTTGATAATACAATGGTCAACAAAATATAATATATTCCCTCATTTCACAATCTCTTAAGGTTTCTAAAATATGGAGATAAACTTTTCACACCATTTACATTTAAAATAGGGATCTTGCATATATTTGTGTACTTATATTTATGCGGTGAGATGTGTGGTACACATCCCTTCTCAGTCTTTTGGCTAAGAACAAGTGAAGACGTGTGGTACATATGTTTAATCCCAGCACTCAGAAGGCTGTGGCAGGCAGATCTCTCAGTCTGAGACCAGCCTGCTCTCTGGAGCATCCTCCAGGACAGCCAACAGTCAGGGCTGTTACACAAGAAATCCTGTCTTGAAAACAAGACAAAAACAACAATAAGAAAGATATTCAAATCTTAACTATGATCTACATAGATATATAGACTGCTCACATTAAGCTATGACTTATATAGGTGCATGAGGAGATGCACATTAAGAGGTTAGGACATGCGGTTTGTTAAATGTCTAACAAATTCAACTGAGTTTTTTCAAAGTAAATATCAGATAATTCTTGGTTTAGTTGCTGTCTTTCAAGGAACATCAAGTTATAATGCATAGAATTTATTACACTTTGCACAAACTTGGGGGCTTATTATCCACTACATTTTTATATATAGATATTTACATTATTCTGACTCTAGGTAAAATCTGAATAGAAAAATACAAACTACTTTCAAATGAGTAAGATGATTTGGGGAGTTGAGTTCACTGATGTTCAGAGATATTAAGAAATAGTGACTGTTGCTTCCTGTTATTTTTGTTGTTAGAGGTGGAATTATATTTGTGTAGCTATCTTCTTTTAGGTTTGTTGAAAGATTACTTTCTTGCTTTTTGTAGGGTATAGTTTCCCTCCTTGTATCGGAGTTTTCCATCTATTATCCTTCGTAGGGCTGGATTTATGGAAAGATATTTTGTAAATTTGTTTTTGTCATAGAATGATCTTGTTTTTTTTCCACTTATGGTAATTGAGAGTTTTGTTGGGTGTAATAGTCTGGGCTGGCATTTGTTTTCTCTAAGGGTCTATATGAGATCTGCGCAGGATCTTCTGGCTTTTCGAGTCTCTGGTGAGAAGTCTGGTATAATTCTGATAGGTCTGCTTTTATATGTTACTTGAACTTTTTCCCTTACCGCTTTTAAATTCTTTCTTTTTTTGTGGATTTAATCCTTTGATTACTATATAATGGGATGAATTTCTTTTCTGGTCCAATCTATTTGGAGTTCTGTAGGTTTCTTATATGTTCATGGGCATCTCTTTCTTTAAGTTAAGGCAGTTTTCTTCTATAATTTTGTTGAAGATATTTACTGGCCTTTTGAGTTGGGAATCTTTGTTCTCTTCTATATATACCTATTATCTTTAGGTTTGGTCTTTTCATTGTGTCCTGGATTTCCTGGATGTTTTGGGTTAAGAGATTTTTTTTTTTTACATTTGTATTTTCTTTGATTCTTGTGTCAATGTTTTCTACAATATCTTCTACACCAAGAGAGTCTCTCTTCTATCTCTTGTATTCTGTTGGTGATGCTTGCATCTATGACTCCTGATCTCTTTCCTAGTTTTTCTATCTCCAGCATTGTCTCCCTTTGTGATTTTTTTTTAATTGTTTCTATTTCTATTTTTAGATCCTGGATGGTTTTGTTCAATTCCTTCTTCTGTTTGTTTGTGTTTTCCTGTATTTTTTAAGCAATTTTTGTGTTTCCTCTTTAAGGGCTTCTACCTATTTACTTATGTTCTATTGTATTTCTTTAAGGGAGTTATTTATGTCCTTAATGTCCCCTATCATTATCATGAGCTGTGATTTTAAAGCAGAATCTTGCTTTTCCACAGTGTTGGGGTATCCAGGGCTTAATGTGTTGAGAGAACTGGGTTCTGATGATGCCAAGTAGCTTTCATTTTTGTTGCCTATGTTCTTGCACTTGCTTCTCACCATCTGTTTATCTCTGGTGTTAGCTGTTCTTGCTGTCTCTAAATGTAGCTTGTCTCTCTTGTGAGCCTGTGAGCCTGTGAGCCTGTGATCTTAGGTGTGTCAGCACTCCTGGGAAATTAACTCTCTTCAGGCAGGAATGGGTTGTGGAGAGCTATGGTAAAGGGTTAGTTCTGGTGCACAGACTGTAAAAATAATCATTTATCTACTCAAAATATTTATTAGGTAGATATATTAAGTACCATATCTTACTTTTTAATGCCAACATCCTTTTATTATCTCTGTCCAGTGGAAAGCAATTTCAAAATCAAAGATATAACAAGAAATTACAATGTGAATAAAATATGAAATTCTGAACTAAAAATCAAAGTGTCTTAGTGAAATCCTAGGTTTTTGTAAGCAAAATACTTGGTATAATTATGTGATGTTTGACTTATATAACAAAATGCTACTTATAATTTATGATTACAGTAAAAGTGGTGGCACATATTCGTGGTCTCAGCCTTCAGGTAGCAGAGGCAGAGAATTGCAAGTTCAAGTCCATCACAAACTACATAGCTAGGTCAAGGCCAGCCGCTGAGGTACACAGTGAAACCTACTCTTAAAAATAAATATAAAAGCAATTAAATAATTTGTTACCATTATGGAGTCTACTCATTGCATTGAATAGAGTCAGAAATGAAACTTCAAGAAAAAGATAAAATTTATTGCTACTGGATGAGAACAGTCAATGTTGTATATTCTACAAAAACTAAAAATATGTGTGTACTCATGTGTATGCACATATGTTAATAGGTATATGAACTTACGTATTTGAGATTAAACACATAATGTATTGGTTAAAAACATTATTAAATGAAACAGTTGAAGATTAACAAACTTCAAAATGAATTCAAAATATATAAAATTCTAGGGATACCTTAATTATGATAAATTAAAATGGAAGCTTAGAAATATTGAATATTAAATAAGAATACCTAACATACATACCTTAGATATATTACGCAGATGTGTAATACATCCAGCTTTCCCATGTGCACAGCTGCGTTTCTTCCTTCTTGCTGACAGCATCATCTAAGTCATTACCTCAGTCAGAATATTCTGTTCAGAGTAGAATACATACCTCAGACGCTGATGTGAAGAGCTGATGAGCTGGCTCAGCTGGTGAGATGACCATGTAAAGGGGGAAGGAGAAATGACTCCACGGCTGTCTTCTGACCTCCACACAGTCCTGTGTTATGAATATACCCGTAGGTATTATATTTACACAAAATAGCAATAAATGTATTAAAAATGAAAGAAAAAGAGAAGGGCTATTTTATGGTACATAAGCACTAAAGTAATTTTTTATGTATAGGCACTATACTAAATGTGATCAAGGACATTGAAGAGCTCAGATGCAGGGATTGGGTGAGAGAATGAAATGAATCATTGAAGTAGAAGGGGCCTGTCAGATAGCAGAGGAGGCACAAGGGAGAGTGATGGGTGGTTGACCATGAGCAAATCACATAATATATGTATAGAAAATGCCATCAAGAAATCCATCATCTTGTATGTTAAAAATACTGCAAAGGTAGAATGCCTTCTTACATGATTTTATATGGATTGTAAACTGAAATGCTAATATTTTGGACATACTAAATTAAATTAAATGATTTAAAAACTGAAAAATGAAATGTCAAAGGTGAAATGGACTGTAATCCCAGCATATGGGGGATGAAGATTGGAAGATCTGGAGTTCAAGGACAGCCTTGGCTACTTGGTGTGTTGGACACCAGTTTGAACTACATATAAAATGCTGTACACAAAAACAATGGCAGAGGAAGTATGTCACAAAGAGGGATATATTACTACCGGAAATATGACCTTGTCATTAAAGAATGAACACCAGAACTTGGAAACACCCAGGTACACATTTGAAATACTTGAATACACCTTGCTCTTGCCCAACCTAACATGAAGCCAGTTCTTTAGCTACTTCAGTTAGTTTGGAAAGCTGTAGTACTATCAAAGTCTTTAAGGATGAGCCAGCATATTTATGTTTTTTTATTTTAAATATTGGTGGATTGTTAAAATCTGCCTTAATGTATAATTTTAATTATCTGTCAATGGTGTGTGTCTTATAACCATTCAGGAAACCTAGTTCATAGAGAAGTTTTGATCACATTACTATAAGGGAATCTTAGAGTCCACCTAATCCACTCTCTGTGTCAAGGACTAGAAACAGACTAATCTTAGGAAAGGAAAATGTACTCCATCCTTGGTTTTTGTTTGTTTGTTTATTTGTTCTTTTTTGTTGTTTTGATTTTTTTTTCAGTAAGGTTTTTAATATTGCAATCTTGACAATGGTGGACAAAACCCCATATGAACACCGCATCTTCAAATGCCAAATTTTTAGTCAAAAAAAAGGAGGGGTTACACAGAAGTCTCTCAGCAGAATGACTAATTCTGTGTAAGGTAGCCCTGGTCTAGAATTTTGAAACAGGATCCAAGCAAGCATCTTCATCATTTGCACACAGCTCCTCGTGCTGGCTTCTAGACAGATGGTCTTGCTGTTTTGTAAACTGAAGTGCTCTAGTTGAATAACATGAGAGAAGTTTCTGTTTTTTAAAAATTCCTTGCATGTTTGTGCAGTTTAAAGAAACCTACCCCTGCTTTTATTAATAAAGAAAATAAAACAACAACAAAAAGTACATTGACCAGGGATCAGGGTTGGTACCCATAAATAGTGAGTCCACTGCATCCATAACGGCAAAAGGAGCTGACATGAAAAGAAGCCAGACATCAGTTCAGAACATCTGTGTTGGTTTGAGCTGGTGGGCTCTATCTACAGGTTTTAAATATAGGGCGAGGGCAACGGGAACAGAAAAGAAGAAGGCCGTGGAAGAAGTATTAAGGGATGAGGAAGAGAAGCGGAGCTTAAAGCCGCACTACTGAGTTCAATCTTAGTTCCCAACTCTGCTGATCATAGATCATTTCCACATGTATGGATTGAAAAATAAAAATACTCTTGCTAAATCAAGATATAGTTCTATACATACTGACATCGCTGATGTCATAGTGAAAACGGTTCAAACTTGCAGTGACAAACTATGCAAACCTGAGAGCTTCCCTCAAGTTTACTGGTACTGCACACTCATTGTCTCTGGGCTTCGCATTCATGTCACTCTGAATGAAAATCTGATGCAGAGTACGGGCATTGATGAAACCATTTGTCTTGTTGGGAGACAAACTGCCAAAGTCAGCCACAGAGACAGTCGTCTTGGCAATGGTGATATGATGTGTATGATTTTCAAAGTCTACAACCAGCTTATTTACAAAAAACCTCATTCACAAAGGACTGAGGGATAGCAATGCCATTTTCAATCTCTTTGCTGGTCTTTCTGATTCTTCGATGCACATGGGGTTTAACTCTGAGTGATAAAATCCAGGCTCAAATAAACTAAAACAATCACTTTCACTGTTGCTGGTAGTAACTCTTCCGTTACTACAGGCACATGATTGACTTGTCCATGAGGCATGTTTCCCAGTGGAGGAAAGCTATCATCTAGACAATTCATATCTGTGGGGTAACAGACAGTTACTACACTGTTGGTCAAAGCTGTCAAGTCACTGGCAGTGAAGGAGCTGAGAATGTTCAGCAGCTGATACAGAATGGGATCAGACCAGTTAGAAGTAAAGGCTGAAGAATTGATCGTACCACCCATAGACTATTTCATCGACGAGATGATTCATACAGTCCATAATGCCAGGGTGATGGTTATAGAGTTTCTTTCCAAACGTTGTCTGTTGAGCAAAGTAATCATATCATTCCGATTTCTTCCACATGTAGTAGAAGGCTATACACTCGGCAACAGTTCTAGATTTCACCTTATCTTTCTGAATGAGATGAAAATCTTTTCCAAAAAGCATTAGTGCATGTTCAAAGCTTCAGCACTCCTCTTCTGTCCATGCTGTCATTCCTTCTGGAGATGCCTTTCCATTACAGCAGTTCCTTTCAATTGCTTCCTTTATATTGTGGTTACACTTGAGAAGTTCATATAGTGCCTGTTCATTATCCTGGTGTGTGTGCCTGAAGAAATTCTGTGTAGGACTTTTTCATTTCTAGTTCTTAATGAGGTCTCAATAAAGTCCTTGACTTTGTTCTACAAACCACACAGACACCTGCAGTAACTGGTCTTCATTTTCATAAGCTTTCTCATCACCGTTGTACTTGCCAAGATTAGGGGGAATTTCTGCCTGATACTGTAGGCCAATCATTATTTCCATTTTCAAATCTTCAGGTGAGTTACCACTGTCCATTTCTGTGTCCTCACTCTCTGATTCCTTGTCTCCATCACATGCAGTGTTTGATCATAAAGGCCGAAGAAAGAAGGCAGAAGTTTCATGAGAAGTCACAGATGGTATCAGATCATCTGCAGAAGATTGACTTTCCTCATCATTGCCTGACAACGGGTCTTTCGCTGTTTCTTCTTTGTCTGGAGTCATATCTGGTAGTTCTTCTGCACATTCACTTGGGGAGCTGTTTGCACTGGAATTTGAAACGGTTGGAAGTGTAGATACATCGCTGTGGAATGCCAGAAGGTCTTCTAGAGGTTTATTTCCTTCCTTTACTAACTCTTCAATCTCAGAATTGAAGTTTTCCCTGAATCCATCAATTCCTCTTCCTCTAGAGGTCTTTCATCATCATAGTCATTGGCCAACATCTTAGCAGTGGGGTCAAAAACATGATCCTCAGAAGTCAAAGACCCAAAGGTTCAGTTTCATTCCATTATCATCATGCCAGGAAGCACAGCAGCATCCAGGCTGGCATGGTGCTGGAGGAGCTGAGAGTTTTACATCTTCATCAAAAATACATACTTCATCTTAATCTCCCTAGAAATAGCTTTGAAAGAAGTGCTTGTTCTAGGATAAGAACTACAATGGCCTAGTTTTATGGGAGTTCTACCACTTTATCCTACAGTTATAAGACCTCAAAAGATGATACATTTGATTTAAAAAAAAAAAAAAAAAAAGACTGTCAGAAACTAATGAGAGAAAGGGAAAAATAGAACATTAGCCCAGCTAGTTATCAGACAGAAAATATTTTGTTGCTTCAGACACATGACAACCAAAATTATTGTAACACACCCACTTATCCTAGTATGAAAACTTTCATGGTTTCCTTCATACATTGTACTAGCCATGTGCATGTTCATCACTCAACAACGCTGTTACCAGAGAAGAGATGCATGCTGCAAAGGCTGAGAGAATAGATGTCCACCTTCTCATTAATTGGTTATTTTCAAAATGATCTTTTATATGCTTTCATTGTAATGTGTTCAAATTTTGAAACAAATACTAAGATATTAAAAATAACATCCTCATCTCTTCTGGGCCTTTTGGCTAAAGTCAAAATTAACATTCTGCCCTTGCCACCCCTCCTCCTACATAAGTTTTAAAAAAAAAAAAAAAGGAAAAAAAGAAAAACAAAGCAAATCGACAAAGTAAGTTCTTGTAAAGAGGGAGGCCTTCCCTTGACTCCTACCATTTACCACCTGTCAAGAAAATGCAGACCGAGGAGAGCACAGAGATCCTCAGTTCTCACGTACAGCCATTGGGCACGATGTATAAACATGGTGTACAAGCCATCAAGGACTTTTCTGTTATCTGTTACTACAGTTTAACCCAGAAGTTGGAAAGTTACATTTTAATTTATAGATTTGTTTCCAATGGAGTTGCAAATATTTTTGTTTGCTACAAAATGCCTCCATCCCGTTATACTGGTGTGGTTTGATTTTTTTTTTTTTTTCCTATAACATATGCACCAGTTCGGTATCTAACATTCATTCTCAAAATGTTTACAAATACCCACTGTGTTCAAAATGTTCTTGTGCTAGTCTTATAATTTGTTCTGGTTTTTTTTTTTCATGACTTAAAAGATTTTAAGTTGACAAAAATCTTTGATATGTGGGCAGTCTTTCTTTGTACGAGCCATTTTTGTTTTTAGCTTGGGAACTTAGTTCCGGAAATTTACTTAGCGCTTTGGAAGCTTCCAGTGGTATTTCCAATGGAGCGACAAATGCAAACTAGCCCAGCATGGCCCATCATCTGCTTGTCTGTGTGTTTACTCTTGTGTTAGGACTGTACCAATGCACCTAGTTGCCAGGGGTCATGTTTTGTACAACTCCTACATATGTTTTAAAGGCAAAACACAAAAGGCACAGATTAAGGTCAAGCTCAAGCATCTTTAAAGGTCTTGGGCTTTAGAATATTGCAAATGTTTCAGGCAAATTAAGAATTAAACTAGCTTTCTTTGAGGATAAAGACAGGATGTCATCTTGATATCTATGGCAAAATAGATATATAAGTAATTATAAATATAGGTATTATAGGTAATTTTGAAGGTGGCCATTTAGTGACACACTAGGCATCTATTCTTTTTTTCTTCCCAGCATGACTTTCCCTTCTGATAATAATATCCAGATTTTAGTTGCTCATCCCTGGAAACTCAGTAGGAGTTTTGATTGCTATGTCTTTCATCTCTTAGGCAAAGGATGGACAAACTACCCCCAAATGGACTAATAAAGGGTTTGGAAATTGAATCCTAAATAAGTAACATGTCACCTGGAATAAAACAACTATAGAGTTTTGATCTATATATGACATAAATGTGAGATATTGCAACCAAGTATTTACATCTCAATGTAGATAGCTAATCAGTAACAGTTAATAAGCATTTACAATGCTTTAAGTAATGTGTTTTGGTGAATACATTTAGTCCTCACAACTGAAGAAACTGAGACTTAGAAACGGAACTGATCCAATCCAGTGCGCCTACTCTTAAATCAAGGAACTTTAATTTGAATCTGAGAAAACTAGGGAAAATTCATGTTCTTTGTCATGTTTCTTCTTGAAAGTATAAACATTCTGTCAGTTGATGGTTGAAGTCCTTGTACAGGTGATCTCCTGGTGCTGAGGTCCTTTGATTCCAAGGACAATTTTTGCATTTTGCCTTCAATGCAATCTAATAGCAGGTGTGAATTTGTCACGGTGTGATAAAGTCAGTCAGCTTTCTGGACATAAGTGATTTCATAATGACCAGAAGGAGGGATATCAGTCTTCAGTGCTTGGGTTTCTACAAGAGCTGGCTTTCCTAGATTTTCTATACTAGTTTCGTGGGACACTTTTCCTTGACTTCGTGCTTTACTTGGATAGTTAGTCCACCCCTTCATAGAGTCAGCATACCCTCATCTACCTGTTCATTACACCTCGTTAGAGTGAACACATCAAAGTACCAGAAAAAGGAAGAGCTTTATAAGCATGCAGACCTATTCCAGACCTTGTAGTGGGGGGAGGGCTGCATAGTGAATCTGACTCTACTGATGTTTTGGGATACTTGAATACAAAACAAAGAATTCTGAGAGTATTTGTTTTCGTTTTTGGACATTGCTTAATCGTTAATTCTCTAGACATTGATTTGTAGAATAAGACAGACCAACTCTCCCCAGCTTATGAATTCTCATGAGGCCTATACACAGGGAAAACACAGTTAGAACCTTCTATCATTATTATACCTAATGAAGACTATTTTCAGTACATATTTTGACACCACCGGGAAAGCACTGCAACTATACATGAAATTCTGCTAAATTAAGATTGTGTGGAAAATATTTTCACAGGCTCATTGCTCTTCCTTGGCTTGTCCCTTAAACTGTTAACAGAGTTCCACAAACAATTCCAAACTTGGACAGTGAGGCCTGAAGTTTTTTTTTTTTTTTTTTTTTTGGAGGGGGACAGACTTTTATTTCATAACTGAGTATAAGATCAAAATGCATGTCATAATGTTAACTACTTTACTTAGACTGGTCCAATAAGCACATTGACTAAAACTCTCCAGTTTCCATGTGGAAGTAGTGTTGGGAAAGCCTCTGCAGCAGACAGGAAGTTGTTGGAATGCCACTGAGTATCTGGGTGACAGGACAGGGTTCTGTCAAGTGGATTGGTAAAAGCAGATGCAAAACACTGGCGAAATGTGCACACTTCAGGATCTTGTCTCCAGTCGGCTTTGCTCCTTCAGCACATTCCTCTGTAAGGTCAGACTTGGCTGCCTTTCCCTGGGGAACATTTTACTACTCTGCAATTTTGCTTTAGAGAACAAATATTTACAATGGACCCGTAGTTGAAGAAATCAGAAAAATACTTTTGTACCTAATGCTCAGGCTACATTGTAGAAGAGCAGGCAGAAAGACTATAAGAGTTTGTTGTGAGATTAGGTCTCCTAGCAACATCAGACACTGCAGAAAATTTCATAACATAACCTCCCAAAAGTGAGCTGAACAAGGGTGATGTCAATGAACATCCCAAACTGAACAATGAGAAGTCCAGAAGACCGCAACCCTACACAAAGAACGAAAGGCAGCCAAGCAAAGCTAGGAGCAAGAGATGTGCTCTTCCCAGGGGAGGAGCTCACCAATTGGTTGCTCCCTGCCAAATGATCATCTCTGAATGCATACATGCAAGAAACGTTATAGGAACTAAGCAGGTTATATGTGCATATAAATACATATATTCATGTAATAAAAACTTAGTGACAAAAGGAAGGGAGCCATGAATTTGTAGGAAAGTGGGAAGGGGTATATGGGAGGGTTTGGAGGGAAGAAATAGAAGGTAGGAATGTTGTAATTGAATTTCATTTTTACAAATAAACAACAACAACAACAACAAAAGAAAAAAACCAGAGTCTATGAAACAGATGCCTGTATTCTCAGCACTGGGGAGGCAGTCAGTAGGATCCTTAGGGCTTGCTGGCCAACCCATCTAACCAACTGGTGAGCTCCAGGTTCAGTGAGTGAGACCCAGTCTCATATTATGTGGAGAAGTGGCAGAGGAAGACAAATGATAGTGACGTCTTTCCTCCATATGTACATGCACCTACATTTACACACCGACACAGACACACAGACACACAGATACACACAAAGACACACACACACACACACACACACACACACATAGACACACACACAGAGACACAGACACACACACACACACACACACATACACATAGACACACACAGAGAGACACAGACACACACACACACGACATATCTATTTCTCAAACCTTCCTCTAAGTTTTGGTGATTTTAAACTTTGAAACTTCTTTTTTTAGAAAGATTTGGAAGAAAGTTCACTTTAGACCAGGCCCCACAAGACTTTCTTAGTTGCCTAAGCAACCGTAAACATAAGTTACAAATCATGATCAGCTAAGAAGTAAATACTTTAAGTTATAATTGCTAACATTGCTTTGCATGGATAGAGTTATTATATAAAGAAGACTGAGTCAGGGTCCTTGTAGTTGCTCTTCAGTATATGTGGGGAATGGTTATAGGACCCTTCTAACATACCAAACCCAAAATATTCAAACCCTTTTTTAAAATGGTGTAATATTTGCATACACACTTTCCCCCATATACTTTAAATCATCTCTAGATGACGTATAATACCTCACCAACAAAAATGCCCTGTGTTAGATTTTTTTAATTACCATTTGTTTATTAATTTCTCTCAAATCATGTAATATCCTCCATTTTCCCAACTTTTTCTTTTTTTATTATTATTATTTTCTTTATTTACATTACAAATGCTATCCCGAAAGTTCCCTATACCTCCCCCCGCCCCGATCCCCTACCCACCCACTCCCACTACTTGGCCCAGGCCTTCCCTTGTGCTGGGTCATATAAAGTGTTAGATTTCATACTGTATGTTTAAGAAAATAATAGTGACAAAATTTTTATACATTGTTTTTCTGAGTTATAGTTGGTCATCATTGATGTCACCTGCAGGCGCAGGTGCTAACTGCTAGCCTGCTTGTTTCTTGCTCAGGGTAATGGAACCAGCAGTCATTCCATCTGCACGAGATAGAAAAACATCTTTTTAAAAGAAGCCTAGAGTACTTTGCTGTTTCTCTCTTCAAACTTGAATGTTCCCTTGAGAAGGAGGGAAAGGGGTGGAAATACTTCATACATCTCTGGGCATGCCCAGAGAACAGTGAGGTGCACACTCTTGTCCTTTCTCTCCTGATTCAGAGTGAAATCATATAGAAAGCACTTCTTTAGGAAAGCCATTTTGAACTTAGTAAGCCACATGACCTTTTGTTGATGTTGTTGTTTCTTAAAGACTTACTTAATTTTTTAAAGTATCTATGTATCTGTCTGTGTATTAATCAGTGTACATGTGCATTTGATCTCCTGGAGCTGGAGTTATAGGCAATTGTGAGTCATCAAACGGGAGTGTTAGATTGAGCTCAGGTTTTTGACAGAAGCTGTTGTGCACTGACTCAAGGAGGCAAATCTCCAAGCCCAGTATGTGGTTTGGTTGGTTTGTTGGGTTTTTGTTTGCTTGTTTTTAAACCAAAATACGTTTTACATGGATATCTGTTATTAAGCAGGTACAAATGCAGTGACAGTGACTAACATGGCAAGAATGAGAGTGGAAAATTCCAGAACTCCATGGCTGGGCTGCTCTTGGGTGTCTTAAACCGTAAAGGCCATTAGGCATCCTCAGAGAATCTGAGAGCCACAAACAAACAACAACAACAAACAACCAAAAAACCTGCTGCTCTACACATAACTCTTTCATGCTTCTTTCTTGAGATGGTTTACTACATTATGCAGGCCTGGCTGGCCTTGAACTTGAAGAGATCTTCCTGCTCTGCTTCCTGAGTGCTGGTGTGAGCTATCATGTCCAAATGTAGACGATTCCGTTGAAGCAATATCTGGAAAAGAGTATACCCTTGAATTTTCCTTTAGATGAAAAGCCTGTAAGCCATAACCAACAGTTTTATTTCTTTATCTCTGAATGATTCATGATGGTGACACTGGAGTCTCTGATTTCTCTCTGTCACTCTCTTCTTTTGCCCAGTTTCTGTGGCCTCTCAGCCACAGTAAGGGTCACTGAAGGGCCACTGGGCTGAGGTTATGAGAGCAAGAGAATAGAAACTATTTTTAAATGAAATAAAAAGCAAATAGTATCATAGCCAGTAACACAACCACTCAGTGTAAGATGCTAATGACCCTCATGATTGAAAACCCAGGTTGTAAGTAGCCCTAGGACTCAACATTAGCTTTCCACTTGCTGTAAAACCTTGTAGATACAACTCCCATTCTGCATCCTATGTTCAGTATCTTAGACAGAGACTAGGAGTGAGATAGAAAATGATGCTGTTGTCAACACTGAAGAGATTTAACAATAGCCTAGTCATATCTACAAATGTGACACTTCATGATGGTTCCTCTCAACAATAAAAGAACATATGGGTGAATCACTATCCCTGGCCTTAGGCTGTTTTACAGAGCAATAGTGATAAATAAAATAAACTTGCATTGCATTGGTACAGTGACATGCAGGTAGATCGATGGAATAGAATTGAAGACCCAGAAATGAACTCACACCTATGCTTACTTGATCTTTGACAAAGAAGCTAAAACCAACCAGTGGGAAAAAAAGACAACATTTTCAACGAATAGCGCTCGTTCAACTGGTGGTCAACATATAGAAGAATGCAAATTGATTCATCCTTATCTCCTTATACAAAGCTCAAGATCAAGGGGATCAAGGACCTCCACATAAAACCAGAGACATTGAATCTAATACAAGAAAAATTGGGGAGAAAGCCTCAAACACATGGGCACAGGGAAAATTTCCTGAACAGAACACCAGTGTCTTATGCTCTAAGATCAAGAATTGACAAAGGGGATCTCATAAAATTGCAAAGCTTCTGTAAGGCAAAGGACACTGTCAATAGGACAAAATGGCAACCAACAGCCTGGGAAAATATCTGTACCAATCCTACATCCAATAGAGAGCTAATAGCCAATATATACAAAGATCTCAAGAAGTTAGACTCTAGAGAACCAAATAACCCCATTAAAAATGGGGAACAGAGCTAAACACAGAATTCTTAACTGAGAAATAACGAATGGCTGAGAAGCACCTAAAAAAATGTTTAACATCCTTAGTCATCAGGGAAATGCAAATCAAAACATCCCTGAGATTCTACCTCATACCGGTCATAATGACTAAGATCAAAAACTCAGTTGGCAGCCCATGCTGTTGAGGATGTGGAGAAAGGAACGCCTCTCTGTAGACAACCCTCCCACTAGCAGGAAAGACGCCGCACAACAGGATTTTTCTGCACACGTTTATTGGGAGAGATTGATTGCTGTGGCGAAAGACCCCGAGCCCGAAAACTGGTGCTGCTTATATATGCTTAGGATAGGCGTGAAGCCTCCTGATTGGATATGCCATCAGAACCTCATTAACATGCTCTGGGGCGAGCAGTGGTCAGCAGATACCCGAATGCACATGCGCACATTGCTTGTTTATCAAGAAATTATGCAGGAAGTCGGCGCCATCTTGTAATGGCGAATTACCTGGCTTCCCACACCTCTCCACTGCTGATGGGATTGCAAGCTGGTACAACCATTCTGGAAATCAGTTTGGCAGTTCCTCAGAAAATTGGACATAGTACTACCAGAAGACCCAGTTATACCACTTCTGGGCATATATCCAGAAGATACTCCAGCATGTAATAAGGTTGCATGCTCCACTAAGTTCATAGCAGCCATATTTCTAATAGCCAGAAGCTGGAACCAACCCAGATGTCCCTCAACAGAGCAATGGATACAGAAAATGTGGTACATTTACACAATTGAAGTCTACTCAGCTATTAAAAACAATGACATCATGAAATTTGCAGGCAAATGGATGGAACTTGGAAATATCATCCAGAAAGAAAACACACGGTATGTACTCACTGATAAGTAGATATAAGACCAAAAGTTCCGAATATCCAAGATTTATTTCACAGACCACATGAAGCCTAAGAAGAAGGAAGGTCAATGTGTGGGTGCTTCAGTGCTTCTTAGAAGGGTGAACAAATTCTTCACAGGAGGAAATATGTAGACAAAGTATGGAACAGAGAATGATGGAAAAGCCATCCAGAGGCTAACCCACCTGAGGAAGTGCTGATGGAAACCTGATATGGCTGTCTCCTGAGAGGTCTTCCAGAGCCTGACAAATACAGAGGTGGATGCTCTCAGCCAACTATTCGACTGAGCCAGGGGGTCCCAGATGGAGGAGTTGGAGAAGGATCTGAAGGGGGTTTGCTGCCCCATGGAGGAAGCAACAGTTTTAACAGGCAATACCCACTGGAGCTCCAGGGGACTGGACCACCAACCAAAGAATACACATGGAGGGACCCATGGCGCTGACCATATATGTGGCAGAGGATGATTGTTGTGGTAAATCTCCAGCCCAAAAAGCCCTGTCAAAGAAATCATAACTCAATTAATTGAAATACAAGCTACATGCCTAGATTGGGTAGATCTACTACTATACTACTCTATTCTTATCTATTAGATCCCATAGAACTTGTGGTTTCTCCAAGCCAAGTGCTCTTCCTCCCTCTCCTCCCCTCACCAATTTCCACCAAACTTTTCAGCTCCACATTCCCTCCTACTGCCCAATCACCAGCTCTAGCCTTTATTTGAACAGTTAAGATGGGGAGAAGGTTCACAAGGTGATTCACTCCTCATCTGCAACCCCTCCCAGGAGAGCAAAATTGGCATCAAAATACAGGACCAGGGCTATCCACAAGAGATGGCCTTGTTGATGTCAGTGAGAGGAGAGATCCTTGGGCCTGAGGGTGTTCAATGCTCCATTGTAGGGGAAGGCCAGGGTGAGAAGACTGGAGTGGGGGAGTGGGTGGGGGAGCACCCTCATAGAGGCAGGGGGAGGTGAGATGGGATAGGGAGTTTCTGAAAGGGAGACCTGGAAAGGGGAAAACATTTGAAATGTAAATAAAGAAAATATCCAATTTAAAAAAAAAAAAAAAAAAAAAAAAAAAAAAAGGCGCACACCTTTAATCCCAGCATTTGGGTGGCAGAGGCAAGCAAATTTCTGAGTTCGAGGCCAGCCTGGGCTAGAGTTAGTTCCAGGACAGCCAGGGCTATACAGAGAAACTGTGTCTCGACACCCCCCCCTAAAAAAAAAAAGAGCAGGGCAGTGGTGGCACACGCCTTTATTCCCAGCACTTGGGTGGCAGAGGCAGGCAGGTTTCTGAGTTTGAGGACAGCCTGGGCTACAGAGT